>NW_028258348.1:0-85186 GCF_053883595.1 Heterocephalus glaber | reverse complement strand
AGCCTAGTAAAATGTGAAAGTTCTGGGGAACTTTCAAGAATTATTTCCAATTATATTATTTCATATGGGAAAACAGATTTTGGTAAACATGATTTTGACACTCCATAACTAGTTCCGGAAGAATCAAATGACAAGTACAAGATATGGCTATTGTAGCTTTTCAGATGGGACAACCATGATAAACTTCAAGGAACTGTGAATATATCTAAATATCCACTAGACATAAGAAGCTAAGAGCCATTGGACTTGCTTTGATTGCAGTACCCATAATGTCCATTGTCTGATACTCCTCATACAAACAGATTTGGGAAGGTTCAGTTTAGTTGTCAATTAGTCAGCTTGATTTCTATGAGAATAGATCTCAGATTATAAGATTTTTAGCAGGTAGAATTGGACAGAGATATAAATAATGTAAAGAACTTGAAAATCATGTCAAAATTCAAATATTGGTAATAAACAATATTTCAAATATGGATGCATTTAGTTTAAATACAACTTTGGGTATCTGAGGCAGAATAGAAGAGAAAGATAAGATCTGAAAATCCTGATCAGGTTGGGACAGTCTAACTAAGCCATATACCCAGTGTGAGCTTATTGAGCCATGTAGATAAACTAGAAAAACTTGTAATGTTCAGATCAACTGCTCTAGAGCAGGCCTTTGTCATTTCCAGCATGCTTTCACATTAATCCTAGTTTACCTGAATGAAAAGCCAACTTCCAAAAACTCTAAAAGTCATTTCAGTGGTTGGCTGGTATGTCCTAGGTTCTAGAGATAAAATTCCCCGAGGGCTACAGCGCTGGGGTTTATAAAGTAAAAGCAGGTTTTGGCAATTTTTACTGATATGTCCAGTTGACATCAATGAATGGCCACCAAAATGCTCAACACCTTCTCAGTATCATTTCTTGAGCTATATATCAAGAGACGAAAATTCAGCTGAAACTTCCCTCTAGAAAGCCTATTTCTGTTGAACATGAAGTTATCACTGATTCAGCTGAAAGTCTAAGCACAGTGAATAGTAAACTCAATGATTCTTATACTCTCCCCTGCTTGTAGGTTCAGTTTGCTTTTAAGTTTCAACAGAAAAGAGACTGTAATAGTTAGGATTATAATAGTTACTAGAATACAACACTCCTTAGAGATGCCATTGCATTTATAATTCTCAGAGTGAGCTCCTTGCACCTTATTGGTCAATTATGTATTTTTTTGTGGACACTTTTCCTTGTGAGGTTATTTTAAAGTTTCACTCTATGCAAATATGTAGATGCATATGGTGCATTTATTATTTTAAATCCCACTGGGAGTCCACTGTTTGCCTGCCCCTTCTTTCTTTTTTTCACCTTTCTCTTCATCTGTTGCATATTTTTTCCTTCCTCTGTCCATTATGTTTATGCATTCAGAGAAGAGTCTTCTGGGAAAATAATGGAAGGGAAAAGCTTGTGATTTATCATTACACTGTAATGGGTGCCCTGCTTCCGCTGAAGGAGGTCAGCCTCTCTTAGAGATACCACAGTCCCTCCTTATTAACATTCTGTTCCCACTAATGGCTTGGGGTAGGGCAGCCAGGTCTTACAGGGAAGGCATTTAAGAAGAGCACTTTGTTTAATGGAAGCTGGGGGGTTTTATGGGGACTCATGCATCAAGCTCTCTTATGAGAGTGACACATTCACAGATAAAGAACATCTTTTCCCACCCTTGCAAAAAACAATGGGCTTTAAAAAGTTAACATTTCCTTTTCCCTCTTCTATTCACTTCTCCCTGTCTTTCTGACTTTTTTATTCTGAAAATATCTCAGCAATTACTATGCCTTTTCATGCTCAATGGCCTTGCTTATTTCAGGTTCTCTATCATTTCTTTTTTGATTTTAATAAAATTCTTTTTTGGTTTTACTTTATTGTCAGCTCTCTTCTAAGTCACTAGTTTTATCATTGTGAAATGCTGTGATTAATCTCTTTGCATTTACAAAATAAAGTTCAAGTTCTTTAGTGAAAGATAAAGTGAATGAGCATCAGTGAAATTCAAGGTTAAATTTAAAAACAAAAGAATTAGGTGTGAAACCTTAATTTAGTGTAGAAACCAAGAAGTAAGAGTGATTTTTAAAGTTTCATTCCCTCAGTAATGTTATATGATGACTTTAGAGAAAATGGTCAATGCCGTTGTCTACTTAATACATGGAAGCTCTTCCTAATTATTCAATATCAGTGATGCCATATGGCTGAGAAATGGGAAAGAGATATGTCTGCGATTGGGTGTGATTGATTATCATTTTCCAGAAGGAGTTTAAGAGTCAGAGGCTTTCCAAAGTCACAAACTAACAGTGACAATGTTTATAGACAAGAGGTAAAATCACCAGTTTTGAATAAAAATTCAAAAATTGCTGTCTTACTGCTAAGCAGACAGAAAATATTGATGCTCTTGTTTTTAGGCTTGTGTTTATTATGACAAGTTTGGTATACATTTAGTAAATAAACTTTGTACAGCTGGTCTTTAATCTAGTGTTCGTGTTCAGAATTCTTTGTAAAACTCCATAGACCTGTGTTATAAAAGATTGAGAATACTTAAGCATTCATCATATACAGATAAGTTAAATAATGTTACTGATGAACAATAGAATATTATGCAACTGTTAAAAAGAAGGCAGTGACCAGTAGATCCGTATGTTCTCATTTAGAAGTAAAGCCAAGCCAAGCCAAACTCTTTTTATATTAAAAAATCAAGTTGCAGCATATGACTTACTGATGATACTTTCTGTATAATTTTTCTTGCAACTTGTTTTACAGTCTCTCTTACCCTCCCAAAGTTCTAAAAAGGTGGTAAAATGTTGTTAATGTTCTACATTAGTGAGCTTTGCCATTTCTGGGAAACAATGCCTGACACCCTCAATTTAAAGGAGAGATTTAATTTAGCTCAAAATATCAGGGAATTCAGTCCATAACAGCAGGCTCCAAGTCAGGAACATCATGGTGGAGGGTACAATGGAGGAAAATTGCTCAGTTCGTAGTGTCTAGAAAATTGAGCAGGGAAACACTGCTAAAGAGGAAGGGGCCAAGGACCAGATGTAGATCCCAAGATGGTGGTGCTCCACAAGCTGCTGATTGTATCCCCATGCCCACCAAATTGACAATCCACTTGAACCACCACATGGTCTGTGTTTGTGGTGGATAGGACTGGGTAGAGATGTACTAGCTAATTAGGGAAGATCATTTTTATTTGGATTTCTTAAAAAGAAAATATTTAATCTTATGGTAAAATAGTAATAAAAATATCAAGTCCAACAATGAAATTTAATTTAATCTTACAAGACATGAAAATTTTGGTCTGCAAGAGGCAGCTACCATGATGATATACATGAACAGAGAGAGTGTTTTTTCCTAAGACCATTCAAAGACTCTAAAGAAGAGTGATCCGTACATCCATCTACTCATCCATCTATTATGTCATCTGTCTGTCTGTTATTTTAGCTTAAGCTGCTATAAAAAATGTCATAATCTGACTAAAACAGCCCACTTATTTTCACAGTTCTGAAACTTGAGAAATCCAGGATCAATGTCTGATTGGCACTCTTCCAAGTTCTCAAAACGGTCATCTTCTTGTTGTATCCTTACATGGTAGAGAGAGAAGGTGAGCTCTAGTCCCTAATTACATTTTTGGGGTTCTATTCTCAGGGTTCATCTAAACTAATAACTTTCCAGAATCCATCATCACCGTGGAGTCTTTCTGATGACATAGGAATTTGTAAAGGATGCAACATTCAGTCTATAGCTCTATCATCTCTATCTGACTCTCTCCAACCATCTGTCTATCTCTGTTATCTATCTATCTATCTATTATCTATTATCTATCTATCTATCTATCTATCTGTCTGTATCTAACTATATGCAGAGAGAATTAGTTTTGTCATGTGGTTAAAATGTGCTCCATCAACACAGAATTGTTCTTCATTTTCTTTTATTCCAGTTTTAGTATACTTCACTTCTTTCCTCATTCCTTTTGCTACCCTCTCCTCTAGAATGCCACTCTCAATTCCTATATGGAAGCAGGACTTGCTGCTTCTGATATTAAAGATTCTGCACAACTCTATTGCAGTGAGAAGCTCTGGCTCTACCGAATTAGTTGATGGGCATGCGTAGGAGCGTGAGCCTCAGTGCAGTGCTCTGTCAACACTAAGGGAGATGCCTGCCTGCACTTGAGAGATAATGCAACTTGATGCTTTTAAAGAACTATTCCAACTCTAATGTTTATGATTCTCTAGGTAGTGCTGTAAGTAAAGGTAGACTTGTCAAAGAAAGAAAGACAGTCATCTTTCCCAACATGAAAAAGAAGAGAATCTCCCCAGGGAAATACCTCTTGGGACTGGGAATATTTAAAGAAATTGCATCTTGGCTTGTCTTGCTTCATCAGGGGTAGTCAGTTAGAAGGCATCCCTAGGTGCACATAGGGTTTCATGGTACTCTATATGTTCTTTTGTGTGCTCCTGTAGGATGGGGAAGGCTCTTTACTGTACAGCAAGTGGTCAGGTTGGGATTATGTAGTATCTTTCAACATTTTTTCCCTAGAAGACATTTTTAAAGGCACTAAGTTGTTGTCTAATATCACTTGAAATAAAAAGAAGTTAATTTAATGAAATACATTGATGTATAATGATAAATGTACAATTTACTACCATTCTTGATTTAAAATGGGTTTGTATTCCATTTAGTACTGCTTATTGAGTGTAAAAACTGAATTCATCTGTTACTTTTCAATCAGTTATCATCTCACCACTGAACAGAACATAATTAATTGCATGTTATTAAATAATTTACTTAATCATTGTAGTTGCCAAAAAACAATAAACTATTCAATGCTTCTTGTATGTAATTATAATTGTACACAGTCGAAAACAATTTGACATTATTAAGCAATTACCATTTAATTATTTCAGTTAGCAAAATCCATTACTACAACTTTCCAACAATTATGTGTAGTGTATTTAATCACATGTAAGATCAAAATAAATTTTAAAATTATATTTTCCCACATAATAACTTTAAGAAACTTAAATAATTTAATACTAAGTTTTAAAAAAGATGACAGTGTCAAAAAAGGACAATCTTTGACAAATTTTACAAAACTCCTACTTTTTATAAATCTTTTCCATTTTTAAATTTTGGATTTTAGACTATATATCATAAAAATATTAGATTGTCTTTAAGATGGTAGTATTTATATATTTAAAATTTTTTAATTTCACCCAATTTCAATTATGCTTTTCCAGCTTTGATTTTTTCCATTTCTACCATCCACACAACTTTGGTTTTACTGAAGTTTTCAGCATTGAACTGTATTCAATCTAATATTTTATTATAAAATGTTATTGCTCTAAACTTTTTTTCTTGCATACACAACCTTCCCTTCAAAATGTTAGCTTCCTTAGGTGTAGAGAACCCTGTGTGTGTGTGTGTGTGTGTGTGTGTGTGTGTGTATGTGCATGTGTATGCCTATGTGCATTCTAGTATATACTTTATCTACTTATCTGATTATTATACCTATGTTGGGTACTGAATTTAATAGAAACAAAAAAATGGATTGATTCTTAGCATGGGGCTTTGTCTAAGGTCTATGGAAGTCTTTCTGAAGAAGTTGCAAGCTTTGGGCAATTTTAAAGATAAAGATAAATGACAGGATTTCTAAAACCAGCTCTATCCTATTTTCTGAATTAGTTGTTCAGTCAGATCTTTGCCTCCCAAGTCTGCTTTCCGTACTAAAATCAAAGTGATTAAAAATTGAAAGTAGTCAATGCTACCACATTATCCCTTGAGAAACCTTATAAAATGTCTACAATCAATGAAATTCAGAAAAGAAAGTGATCAAGTTATTTTTCTTCTGGCTGAATGGAATACAAGAGATGATTGAAAAATGCAGTGAATGTTTGACTTTTTAAAAAAGCCCTTATTACAGAAAAAGTCAAGAACAATTGAATAGAGTCAAAAATGAGGAGGAATATTTTGAGTATTTTGAGGGTCATCAATGGCAATGTGTCTAAATTTTTCATTTAAACATTCACCATGTACATCATACCTCGTAGATATAACATATTCTACATTAATCTTTTAAATTCTTCTAAATACTTTTTCAATTGTTCTTTTTCACAGTATTACTTAAGTTTATATCTTATCTCATCTAGGTTCCACAATCATAAAGTCCAGTTTTATTTTAAGTTCCACCCCTGACATGTGGCTTAGTAAGGTTTTCACAGATACTTCCTCCCTAACCCACTCCATTTACATTTCATGAGTGGAGACTCCACTCTATTGAAGCATCATCATTTGGAAGCGCTGCTGTTAAAGTGTATGGTTGGATCTTCTTTCTCGTCTCAAATACAAACTCTTTCAGAAAGTGACTTTTTATTTGGGTTTATTTACCTAGAGGAGATACATAGGAAAAACTTGGTGTTCGCTGGGTGGAAAGCAACATTTGAAAGAAAAACAGGAAGGGACTGAGAAATGCTAAGTACAGAGAGGTAATTACACTCAGAGTAGTAGTGGGATGGAACCTCATCCCACTCTCTGATTGGCTCTTACCCCAGTCAAACATAATTGATGGTGATAGAAGTTGGGGTTGAGATGAGATTCATCAATGCAGAGCAGATGACCAAATCTAGCCACCTCTTGCATCACTTTTTCCTGTGGCCTACTCTCTTATACTCAGTTAGTCACAAGGAATATACTCAGCTCTGTTCCTGGCTCCCTGCTCTGGCATCCATTACCTCCATTTCACAAACCTTTCTGGCTTTTCTCAGCACTCCACCCATCTCAATTTGGTGATGTCAAGTATGAACTTTTCCACAGCTGTGTGCTTCAGAAGAGTGCTGTGGTCCTGCCTGTCTCATCTGAAAAGGTGTTTTCATTTTCAATACATATGTTGACTTGTTAACATTAATGGGCTTGGTTTGCTTTCTGCTTTTCATTCAGTTAGTGAGGAGCCAAAAGTGAACTGGTAGCTGTAGACTAGTTCTTCTTCCCATTTCTAGCACTGCTATGATACACTATGGTTGCAAATAGACTCAAAACTCAATGATTAGTGAAAGAAAAAGAAAACTCTCTACTCCATTTAATTTTTCTTTCTAATTTGAAAAAAGAGAAAGCTTCAACCCATTTACATTTTAAATTTAAAATTTGTATTTAAGGCATTTAACAGGGTCTTTTGCACATTGACAGCTTCCTATTTAACTCCTCCAGACTGGGCTCTGTAATGTGTTGTGTCTTAATTTGCAGAATATGTGCACTGGCATAATGTTTAATTAGGCTTTGGTGTCAACTTTAAATCTAACACCATCAGCATCTAATAAAATACCAGAATCTCTCAGCTTCTGGATGACATATCTCCTGCAAAATAATCTACTTCCTCTGACTGAATCAGAGAGAGAGAGAGAGAGAGAGAGAGAGAGAGAGAGAGAGAGAGAGGATAAATAAAAATGAGAAGACTGTGCACTCAGTTTCACAGTTGAGGTGTTCCTATGACCACAGTTGCAAGACAGAAGATAATACAGCAAAAGGGATTGAGGGAAATCAGATGTATCTTCCCCTATATATTTAGTAGAATTTGAACAGATGGGTGTAAATTAACTTTATGTATAAAAATTACTTTTCATTGACTGACATTATGGATTCAGGAGGGTCTCAGTTTTATTTTCATGTTATTTTTACTTTCACTTCAGGGACTAAGATGAACACTAACACAAGAGGTTAAGACACAATCTTGATCTTCAAAAAGACCACAGTTAAGCAGTTAAAGTATGACAGGTACAAAACAATAAAGCCAGGGAAACTGTTAACTACTGATCTTGGGAAAGTTGCTTAGCATTTATTAACCTCATTATTCTTTCTAGTTATATGATGATAGTAATATTAACCTGAAAGTATTGTCAGCCAGATAAAATAATGTATGTGAAATTTTATACTTAATTTAGTGCCTAGCACATAATCAATACTAGAAATATTTTAGTTATCATGATAAACTATGTATTGCTAATTTTTAGGAGACTAAAAATTAATGAAACAAATGTCCACGTGTATATTAGCTTCTTACTGCCACAAAAGATGCCAGAGGTGGAATGATGTGAAGAAGGGCTTAGGAGTCAAGGACATTTTGTCTTTACTGGGGGACATCTACTCGATGATACAGAATCATCTACCTATCTTAAGGCCTTAACTTAGTCATACCTAGAAGTCTTTTCCTCCTAAGGTAGCAGTCACAAGTTTCAGGGGCCAAGCTCTGAATATCTCTGGCAGCCTCATTCACATTTTCAAACTTTTGAGAGAAAGATCAATTTGGAAATAGTGTGCTAAATGCTTTCATGTCCCTCTACGTGTAGAACCCACGTATCTCACAAAATTTCTTATGGAGACTCCTAGACACCAAGGTCTTTTCAGAGTGCTTAATTTCTTAAAGATAAATTCACTTACATTTTAGAGACATTACTGGAGCAAGTGAAAGTTCAGCAGCACTGTCATCTAGTGCAAAAGCAGGGAGCGGGAATGGCTTGACACATGGTGGTTCAGGTTTTATGTGATCCAAATGGCATCGTCAATGTCAATATCCCTTAGAAATGAAGCCTTAGAATGAATTACTTAATTAAGTAATTTCATAGGACTCCTGGTCTTGCTCGAGAAATTCAGTCTCTCTCTCTCTCTCTCTCTCTCTCCTCTCTCTCTCTATATATATATATATATATTATATATATATATATCAGCTCCAAATCTACATTTTTGAGCTTCAAAGACCCTATAGGATTAAGGATTATGACATCTAGTTTTCTTTATCTTCTGCCCTTAACCAAAGTAATTGATATTCTCTTTCTTTGAGAACTGTCCCATTTTAGGGAAATTACATATTCTCAGACTAGGGGGATTTATGTGGATAGAAATGGACATTGGCGTTTTCCCCTCATAGACACTCTCTTTATTTTATCAGAGAAAAGTCATTGTTAGCTTCATTTCTAAACTGGAGTTTACCAATCTGTGTTCTGTGAACTATAAATGCCCTCCAAATTCAGGGGAGAGGAAGGGACCTTTATCTCAACTAATCACTGCAAAAAAAACTAAAATAGCTATGAAGATCCCATTTATAAATAAGGAAAAGAGGCTTAGAAAAATAAAGTGATGTATGCAAATCTCCATGGTACACATAGAAGAAGAATTTGATCTAGCTCTTCCATTTTTTGCCTATGCCTTTAATATCTTGCATATTTAGGCACAGAAGAGGCACTTTTCCAGGCAGCCCATAAGGCCTTGTTTGTTTCTGAGAGACAAAGATCATGCTAAGTTATCTTAATTTTCATATATGTGTGCACTTAAATATGCTGGGTGAAGTCTAACAAGTCAGTTGAAAATTGGGGCAGGAGTTACTTACTAATGAATGTGCCTCTATCAGTCTTCATACAGTTTATATATAACTCAGAAATTATAGGTAAAATGTTCAGTTGCTGAAGTCATAATTTCTCTACCTTCAGGAGTCTCTTGTAATAGTGTTGGGACTGAGCCATGTTTTCTAACCATTTTGATGAATCTTGTATTTGGGGAGTGTGCATGCACGCACACACACACACACACACAAATTTCTGTTCAGATTCCTCTGTACTCACTGCAGTGCTCTCATTTACTGGGTTACAGGGCTCGCCCTAAATGTTCAGCCCATCTGCTCAGGGAATGTTACCCTTGCCACAATTATTTAATCATATTACAGCAAATATCAAATATAGCATGAATGACAAGGGTGAGACTGCTCAAAGGAAAGGGAAACAGGAGGATTCAGCGCAAAGTCTAGTGCCAAATATGTGTCCTATGTGTAAAATATACATTTATATCTCTGCGAAGCAATGGAAGGATAACTTTTAAAAATGATGCCAACCATTCTGACATACTGGTTTGACTGAGAAAATCTGTGGTTCTGAACAAACTGCTCAAGATGACCTGTTGTCCTTGGGGGAGGGAATGCATTTGCAGTAGCATGCTGGATGCAAGAAAGCATGGGTTGGAAACTAGGGATTCACCAATATTTTCTGTCCAATGCAGCAATGTTTGTAAGTTGAATTCGAATATCTTTAGAGAGAACATGTGATTTCTACTTGTCTGCTGTAATAGCCCCTTCCTACATTTAAGTTGCCTGCCTGAAATCTGAATACATGTGTTGGCAATCTGCACAGTATCTTCTGTTGCCTTGTTATAAAGGTTTCTAAGCTTTGATAGCTTCTATGATCAACCCTGTTTTCTCAGAATGGGGAGACCAGGGTAAGGTAGGCTTTCTCATCTACAAGGTATTTATTTAGCTCATCTAGCAGAGCTGACTATGTAAACTGAGTAGCTCAGTACAAAATGAAAACATGAGCCTTCTTATTAAAAATTCAGATTAAAAAATTTTAATATAATGACAGCAGAGGGTAAAAAAGGTATAGGTCCTTCTGAGGTGATATCCTGGGCACCTTTCCAGGCTGGAAACCAGGAGGGAGGCCGTGATGCTCAGGGCTGAGAGGCTATCCTTTGTTTAGATTTCTCCATCACATAATCAGCCTGCTCAAATGGACTATCGGTAGAGTGGGAGAAATGTGGGGATCTTCCTTTTTATATCACCTGTCCAGAAAACTAAGCCAATTTACTGAGTTAAGGATTCACTTAGCAGGACTAATAAGGAACAGTAGTTTTTTCTTCTCAATAATTTCTGGCAAATCTCCTGGCTTATTGAAATCAAAACTTAACAATATCGTAATCATCTTAATCACTAGGGCCATAGAATACATCATTTCTTTATTGTCACTTTACTATGTATAAACATAAAAGAATCCTTACATCTATTGATCTTATATTTCCCATTTATTATAAAAATGGGAGTTTAAACAAGCCAAAAAGTAATGGATTATGCTATAAAAGGCCATTCAGCATAGCAAGAGAGCTTGATATCTTTTCATATGAAGACTTGAAAAACTAACCAGAAATCTTTTTCTTGGAAGAGAGAGGAGAGAATATCCATTTAAGCTAGAAAACAGATCACAAATTTTTATCTCTGCTCCTTCCACTACAATTACGTAGAATTTTTAAAAAATAAAGTACAGATCTATTAACTCAAAAAGAGAGAAAAACATGGCACTAGATGAAAGACATAGACAGCATGTTGGAAAGAGAAAGCCGATGAACTACTTTGTGATTCACTCAGCAGAGTAAAAATATCCAAACTCTAGTCTTCACTGCAGGAGTAAAGAAGAAGCCACTCAAGTGAAACTTTAGAACCTTAGAAAGTTTTGGAAAGTGGAGACATTCCTTACTCCTGGAGGTGGAGATGGAAGGAATTGAAATCAAAAGATTACTTCAGAGTAAAACTGAAAGCCAGTGCACTGCTCATGTCCTCCTCCACCCTTCTCCTATAGGTCATTACTTTCTTCCCCAACCTGACAGGAGATAAGATGCTTTACTATTTGAAGAAAATGAAACAGAGTTTCTAGGTAAGGAAATGTGAGACCTAGCAGAGAAAGGAGAATGTGGCTCACTGAGAAAGGGGATTAAGTGAAAGTATTCACTCTGAATCAGGAGAGCCTCCAGGCTTTCCAGTCCCTTCACGTTTCAGAGCTCAGACATCTTGGGTCCTCCAGGCAGGAGATTGCATGCTCCCGGTCTAGGAACCGAATGGAATCTCCATACTGTGAATCACAATAGTCGTCAACCCCTTCCCAGGTACATAGACCTTCCAAGAACTCTCACTTACAAATGAACAAAATTCCCAGCTGCCCACTTTAAAGGAGAGATTTATTTTTACTTACCATTTCAGAGGTTTCAATTCATGCTCAGTTGGCTCCAAGGTAGGAACGACATGGAGGAAGGGCATGGTGGAACAGAGCTGTTCACTCCATGGTGTCTAGGAAACACAGTAGAGGACCACTGCCAGAGAGGAAGGGGCTAGGGACTAGATGTGGGTACCCAAGGTCACAGGTCTAGGGTCCACCTAGACCTGCAAGAAGTGTGCTTTGCTAATTCCCTAGGCGGCTCTCAGGCTTACCGAATTGACAGTGTAGCTTAACTGTCATGTGGACTGCCAAAGGTCACCTTAAATTTTATAAAATGCATCTAACATTAAACACAGGATGAAAATCAACAAGTATGCAAAACTGACACATAGGAAGCAAAGACAATCACAAGAAAGCTTTTTAACAGCCCAGTTTTAGTCAATATCCTCAGAGAGATGAGAAACTGTATTGCATTAATAAACTTGAAGACGATAATATTAAAAACTGAAGAGTCAGTAAGCAAGAAAAAGCTTTAGAAAATTAAAAATACAGTAGTAACCGTCAAAAATACAAAGGAAGAATTGTAAGATAAAACAGAAAAATTTCAGTATACTATAGTTGCAAATCTCTACTCTTCAGCTTCTCATTTGATTACTTCACAGAAGTCTAGATTTGTTTTTCTTCCTCCTATGTTTTCCTCCAATAAAATGCCTGATAATCTTTGCCTGTCCTGTCAGGGTAAGAACATATCTATTTTTATCACTTCCCAATTTTTCCACAGGTCCCATAACAAATGTCAGAACCCCAGTCTTCATCTTTCACGTGGCTTTAGACACAGTGGACCTTCCTTTAAGGTCCACATATAAGAGGAGCCTTTTTGCAGTATTTCCACACTGGAGCTTGTTTTCACTGTCCTTATTGTCATCTTTTGTTTGCTTATCTGTTTCAATTGAAAAAAATCTGTGTGCTCTGTGATAAGAAAACACTGTACATCCTTTATCAATACAAATATTTAGAACAAACCACAGCTGGCTCTCAATAAGAATATAATCTCACTAACTTTCTATGAGTGGAAGTTTCAAAAAAGAAAGCATTTGTCTTGCATTTATCCAGCATCTAGTTTATAATACATAGCAGACATTCATTACATATTTATTAAGTGAATGAATGAATGCTATATATCAACAAACAAACCATAGTCAGAAGGTGAATGTATCTTCTAAATATAGATATTATTGGCCCCCACCTCTTCTGGCACCTTCCCATCATTTATACGGTAAAGTAGGATGATATGGCACCAGTCAGAAAAGTGGGCAGTATCACTAACATGGGCAATGACACCCTATTAGCAGAGGTCAGATAGACAGTGGTTGTCCACATGATTTCGCAGTAGGGGACCATAGTTATCATGCACATCACAGCACACTTTTGTGAGGGAAAGAGAGTGATAAAAATAATAGTCAGGTATTGATTGATGCAAAATAGACACAAACCATGAATATTTCAGGCAATCAGGACATATAATCACCTTATTTAGAGTTTTTCTTATATAGATTATTTTTAGATCAACAATAAAATTTGAATAATTTTTTACCAGACTGCACTTAAATTGTAACTTCGATTATTACAAAAGTGTTTCTGGTATTTAAAAAAATCAATAAGAATACCTCTGTATGATTTTAGTTATCCCAGGAATGAAAAGTAAAATAAGGATAAGGTTAGGAGCATGATTTTCAGGGAAAATATGTTCGGCTAGGATGTGGTGCACACAGAAATATTTTGTTCTTAACGTGTCTAGTGCTTTGTCTAAGTAATTCCATGTTTGCATCCAGTTATAGGTCTAAGGTCAGAGCCTTTCCCTTCCCCCTGGCTTTGATTGTTCATTATATATAAGGTTTTCTCTTGTGACCCTTTATCTTTTGTTAAAGGAGCAATGTACTCTCCCTCATCAAATCCATTTCCTGTGTAAAGCGGGGACCAGGAGGCTGCAGGAGGGCCAGCACCTCCAAACAGGCTGGGTGAGGGGCTGCCAGGTGATGAATGGATGCATGTGGAGCAAGGTAATAAACCAGCACCCTAGTCATGTAATCTTCCATTAAAATGAAATGCATACCAGGCATGTGGTGTTTCTGCAGTTTGTACCCTCTCCCATAGAAGATCATGAATAAAAGAGGGAAGTGTACTGCTGACAGATGCCAGCATGCATAAAGGACACTTCCTATAAAGGCAAAGCTCTGGCTAACAGATGGACTAAAGATGTGAGATGCAGAAAGATTTACCAATCTAAATAATTCAAGGGAATGTCGTATGGCACACTAGCGCTTTCGGAGGGAGCCAGCAGAAGGTGCAGATGGAAAGGCAGGCCAAGCCTTTCCCATAAACCCATTAAGAACAGTACTTGTCTGAGCGACAGTATGTCACAGAAGGCCCAGGAAGAGGCAGCAAACGAGAAATTTGCTTCTAGACTTTTTCCACAAGGTCAAGAGCATACTTAATAGTGAAGGTTGCAACATTAATGAGAATGAAAAAGGGGTGTTATATATTTCGTTGCTCATCCTCCTGCTTTCTTCGAAAATCCCCCTCTCCTGAGTTTTTTGTCTTGTGACACTAAAATCGTGGAAGGTCCTATCAAAGATCTGTGAGAGGTCTATCAGGGTTCAAGCTTTTTATTTCTTAGGCACAAATTCTAAGCCCCAAAACCAAACTACATGTGGGAACCTTGCTTTCTGTAAATGTTCCTTAGAAACATAACTGTATCTTCCGCCCTGGGGCTCGGTGGATATTTGTTGTCTGTGCCTGTTCATGAAATGTTAAATCCTATACATTGCATGTGTATGCACTTAACCTGGCTTGCAGAACATGTTGTTTATACACAACTTGAGAGAAAGTCTCTTCCTCACCCACTGGGTCATGCTCTGAGTAGATACTCAATAAATACTTCTTGATGATGAAACTCTTTCAACATAAATGACCCTTCCCTTAAGTGCCTCCACACCCTGCATGACTGTGCCAAGAGGTCAGCAACCGGCAAGAGAGGTTGGGATTGGTGGTGTCACACAGTGCATTGTGCTACTGCTGAAGAGAACTAGTCTATCCCAGCCGCCTCTCATGAGCTGGGACACCCACCCAAGCGCAAGCCTTCACTCCCTTACTGCAAAACAGATAATTTAGCAAAGTAATTTCTAAGCTATCTTTCAGCTCTAATACTTAGCTATATTGGGAAAAAATAAAAGACTTTCAGGTACGTATTTCAGACACCTCAGGCAATGTCAATCCGTGGTTCACAAGCTTTCCTACCGTATCCACTGCTGGATCACTGAAACTGAAAGATCATGGAGTTAAAAAAATATATGTATACATATATATATATATATATATATATTATACACACACACACACCATATATTCATACACTAAATATATATATATAATTTAATTTAAGCTACCTAAAGCAAGACACTTTTAAAATTTAATTAAATTTTTTAAAATTTAAAGGAACTCTTTTTTTTGGTTTGGATTTTATTGCACTCCTCCTTATATGAAATGAATGAAGCGATTTTGTTCTGTTTGAAATTTCTATTGTGAAAAGAAATATTGGTAATTCTGCATATGCTCCTTTTACTGCTTACACACAAATATTTCCTTGCCATTGTCTGATTTAACTTTCTTACTGATGACATCTGAAAGTCCTGGAACTTCTGATGTAAGCCTACAAAGAAGGCAGGGATTCCCCTTTTCCCAAGAAAGTAGTGCTGCTGCTTACAACGCATAGCCTTCGAGAAAAAGCATTGATTTTATCGGTTTCTGTGGTTGCAGCCTGCCAATTACTGAGCATCATGTGCTTGAAAAGCTACACAAAATAAAATTGTTGCAAATGAGTTTCCAGTTTTCCAGATCCCTAAATTATTAATTCAAAGACTTTATTTTCTTTTTCTAATTGATTTTCACCTGGCAGGAGCTGCCTATATTCCTCTTCCCTCAACCTCAACTCTTTTATAATTTATTCAGTAGGTAATGTAAAAACCATCAAATAAAGATTTAAAGTAAGAAACTTAGAAAAGGAGGTCCAAAGTAGATCCTTCTATACAGAATCATTTTGAAATTGTCTTTCATTTGTCTTGTGTGTTATAAATATTAACTATCTTAAAGAAGTCCCTGTTATTTTAGATCATATCAAAATGAGCTTTTAGTTTACTTTTTAATTTTTGTGCTATTTATTCCTTGTTATTATTTCTCTGTTAATATACATGTTTGTGTGTGCAGGGGGGGTGTTCAGAAATGATCTGGGAAGATTGTATTTTCAGTTTTTCTCATGGCTTTTTAAATGCTTTTTGATCTTGACCGATTAAAAGTGTTTCACATTGAGATAAAAGAACAAGGTTTAGTGCTTTGACGTAACAGTTACAGATATTTTCTTTCCCTCACTGGGACGGAAATGGCACAAATAACTTGATCCATCTCTGTCTTGATATATCACCTTGTTGGTGACCAACCTATTGTTGGAATATGCTAATATACACTTGCTTATCATGTTTCACAAAAAAGTTCTTATTGATAACAATGTTCCATGGTCAATTTTTTAAGCATTCTGACAGCTTCGTATTACAGAAAGCTTTATTCTTGGATCGCTAAATCCTTTACCAGCCCTCATTACCTGATACCTTAATGAAGGCTGGAATGGCAGATATCAATCTCAGGCCAGCTGTTAGGGGTGAGTAGTGAGTGCACTGTTCATTTTTTTTGTTTGTTTGTTTTTAATCACAGTGCTCCTGTCTGAGGTCATGAGGCCAGTTCCATTTAATAAATTACTAGAATTAGAACTCTGAGTGGTCTTGACTTCCAGACTCTGTAGTACTGAAGAAAATGCTGAATTTTTATTTGTTTGTTTTTTCTTCTGCCAGCAGCTCCCAGCACTGGGGAACAAAGAAAGAAACTGGTGTGCACAATTAAAAGAGTTACACAAGTTAAAGCCTTTGGTTATTTGAAAACTTTCACCAAGATTGCTTCACATTAGCCCTCATGAATCAAATGAGAAAACCATGAAGACAAAAGCAACCAGTTATTTCCAATAGAATCCCAGCTGTTCCTATCTTATGAACAGCACTTTTTTGTTAAAATTCTGCCATGAAGGTTTTGACAAATTATAAATTTCCTTTCCCAGTTTACCATTTGAGATGTTCCCCACCCCAATTTCAGAACTAAACATGTGAAGATCTTTTACTTTAAAGTACGAGTAAAATTAAACAATATCAATAAATTATTTATGGAGATCAATATTGTGTTATTTGCGTGTACCTTGTTAAAAAGAAATGGGGGATTTAGCTCAGTGGCACCAGGTCTGCCTTGCAAGCACAAGATCCTGAGTTCGATCCCTGGTACAAAAAAAAAAGAAAAGAAAAGAAATGGGACTAAGTCCTGACAGAGAGGGAGAGAAAGGAAAGAGAGACAGCAATTTTGAGATAAGATCTCCATCTTGATGGTACTCAAAAAGTCCCCACCCATTAATCTGTTTATTCAGGCTACTAATATATCAGTGCTATCCATGTATAACCAGATTTTAGTGCCTTATTTTTAAATATAAATGGAGAAATGAGGGTCACCTGATATTTGTCACCGGATTTAACATGAAAATTAGAGATGAGCATATACCAACAGGAAGAGAGAGAGAGAGAGACAAAGAAAACAGGAAGCAAAGAAGGAAGCAAAAAGGAAGGATAAAGGGAGGAAAGGAAAAAAGGAAGGAAGGAAGGAAACTTGGAGGAAAGTGCAAAATCAGGAAGAATGGAGAAAGCCTGTAATTAATATGCAAATGGATAGGAGTGAAAGGAAGAGACAGAAGGTATAGGAACCTTCATAGAGTGAGAAGTCCTTCAAAAAGCTGAGAAAACAAGAAGAATGACAAAGGTATGAAAAGCAAAAGAAATAGTGAATGTTGAGGATCAATGCACAGGGCCAAGGCAAACTAGAAAACAGAGTAGATATTACCAAAATATTAATGTATTTTCCTAAAGCCAGAAAATAAATCTCAACATTGAAAGACCTCAAGAACAAGTCATAGCAACGAGTGGAAATACGTCCATAGTGAACAGAAAACACCAGAAATGACCCAGAGACTTTTCAGAGAGAGAAGAAATAACTCTTGTATCAAGGATTGGAATTTAGGGCAGCAATTTCTTTCATGGAAACACTAAAGTAAGGAGTCATTTTGAAAGTTAGAAGAGAAACACCTTTGATTTCCATCTAGATTCTTGTTCAGTTGAACTAATCATATGGGAAGATAAAGATACAGTGAGGAATAGCAAGATGTCAACATCTTATTTTTCCTTGTGAACATTTCCTCAGGATTAGAGAGTACTCTACTGCCACACAAGAAGGGAACCAAGAAAGATGGCCTGGGGACTGAGAACCAGGGAAACGGAGATCAAACACGGGGAAGGCACATTCATCTCAGGGTGATGCACCCGTGACAGGTCTGGAAAGCAGTGCTTGCATGGGAGCCAAGGAGGACATGGTTGAATAGGAACATTCTCCAACAAACAAACAAGGCAAGACAAATCAAAGCAGAGTGAGTGTTCCTCTGTGTTTGACCATTTGGGAGGTAGTTTGAAATCTGTGAGACTGTTTTAAGGCCATAGCTAAAAAACAAAGAAAATGATAATTAATTGGGGGAAATACAAAATATTGCAGAAGAAAGAAGCAGAGTCACAATGAAATCTCTAGTAAATAATAATTACACAATGTTCATAACAAACACTGCATATAGATTCCACTAAAAACTGTGAAATTATTACCACGGAGGGGATGGAGGATGGCTAATATGAATGTGAGTGTGTGTTCACCCAGAAAATGAATTCAATCCTCATTTCACTTTCTTGAAAGTCAAAAAGTAATGTTGAAAAATAAAAAGCTGAAGAAATCAGCATGATCATGTTATACTACAGAAATCAATTCCAAAAGAAATTGTTAAAAATGTTAAAATTCATTGCTTCTTGGCAGTGGACCTTGGAGTGGGATGGGCAGGATTCGGACACAACACTGCTATTTTGCATCCGGTCTCGTGGATGTATCTTTCCATTTAAACTATTAATATATGTTTTATACACAATGAGTATACTTTCAGCATATATGGTATTAAAATCAACTGTAATGGCAAATGAAAGTAAATAAATTTCTGCAAAACAAAAAATTAAAAAGTAAGAAAATCTCAAATCTGTTGGAATGAAAACATAATGGTTGACTTCATTGCTTTCAGTAAAAAGCTAGGTTGAATAATGAATGCATGACTATGCAAACTTTAATTGTCAATATGTTCCACTGCACACAAATAATGTGCACACACACAAAGACAGCCAATTATACATATATAAGTAAAATGAAGTAGAGAAATGCGGTTGGTAAGTGGCATACACACATAATTTACTCACACATGCCCTCTACCATATACTCTGTGCTTGGATTATGCTGCACACAAGGGATACTGAGATTGAAAACGAGTTCCCACAATGTTTGCAAGAAAGCATATCAGTGAGAAAGGAGAAGGAGGGGGTCTTTGGTGCACAAATTCATTGTGAAGCTTGCCTAAAGAGGAGTGATCTTTAGCCCAGGTTGCTAGAGCTTTCACAGTAAACAAGTGTTATCTCTGGAAACGAATCTTTGTGTCTCTTCCTTTGGAGTCACCAAAGAGGGCTGGAGATCTTAAATCAAGGTTTCCTTTGAAAATGAAAATAAATTATTTTTTCATATTTAATTGAAACTTTTTACCCTTCAATTTATGTATTTGTGTGGGAGGAAACGCAGTGAGAATTCCAAACTGCTAATAGAAGTTGGGCCTCACGTGTAACATGATTAGCACTGTCCCTGTAAGTACAGGTTGTATTTCTTCTCAAATTTTATTTAAGCAATTGGCTCATCTTTCCTAAGTCTAATATCTGTATTTGTCCTGACAAAGGACAAGCAAGCATCCTGACAGCATTTCCCTTGGAGGTCTCAGTTGTCAGGCAATCTTAGCCTGAGCAGAACTCAGTCTAACACAGGGTGCCCTTCCCAGGCTCCAAGGAACCTAAGGCTGTGCTCAAGTATTTGACTGAATGTGTTAAAGATACTGGTTTTCCTTTCTGTCATGTCAGTGGATGGCAGATATGCGAGCCCTGCTTCACAAAGTGAGATTCAACTCAATTACACTGAACCTTACATCAGGATTTGTGCAAAATACATTTTTGTTGCTGCATCAAATTTTTACTTTTAAGGAGAATTATAAAAATCCACTGCATGCCCATATGATTAGAATGTGTTGGGAAGCTACAGATTATGATGTGCAATAAAGACTTCTCTATGCCCAACACATTATGAAGAAAAGTAATCCAATCCTTTATGCATATTGAGTTTCTTTTCTAGGAATCCCTTTGTGTGTGGGTGGAGTAGAGAGGAGAAGATGCAGGAAACAAAGCAAAGTAATGTTTGAGTCACTGTCAAGTATCTGTAAGTCAGTTTGACCTATTTACCACAACTCGGTGATTGTAAATATGAGACGTAAATATTACATTGAGTTTTTGTGAAAGTCCTGATTTCTGTGGCATTTATCCACCACCATCTTGCAGAGAACAAGACACTGACTAATGTTAATGACTGTTACAGGGTTGGGTTCTGAAGAAGAAGAGATGGTGCAGCCATGTCCAGTTAGAGGGCTTTGCTTAGGGAAGTTTCTGGGTAATCTATGAACTCTGTGTAAAAAAGAGGATCTCAGGGGGTGACTAACACCAAGGAAGAGAGAAATGGTGTCCTGTCATACACTTACCACACCCGTCGGTACAGGTACCCTCAGTTAAAAAGAATCGTGTAAATTCACAGAAGCAAGAAGATGGTGACCTGTACCTTCCCCTCCCACAGCTACTTCACTCTGTTCACCTGAATATCTACACAGAATATTTAAATGCAACATTATTAAATACTGGGAGTTCCTTTACTCCAGTCATACTTCTTGTAAAACAAAAAACATTACAAGGGAAATAATATGCAAAATGCTATGTTAATTAAATATTCAAGTAGAAACTTATATTAAGGAAAATACTTAGGAGATACAAAGACCAAAAGACTCTTCATCACATACAAGCAGCTACATTTCTTGTATTCTGTATAAAGCTATTTTAACAGCTTAATGAACAATCTAAAAAAAATAATGTACAGGGTAAGTGAATTAATGTTACTGGAAAAATGTTAAGCTTTGATATTTCCCAAGTTTTTCATGCTTCCATCCATTAGCTAAATATGACAGATACAGTTTTGAGGACCATGTATATTACAGTAATCACCTATTCACAAGCTTTCAGATGATATTTCCTCATCAAAGGCAATAGTCCTTCATTCTCCCTTTTCACTTACACTTGAGGCAGATTCTCAAATGCACTGAGACAATTCCTCCCACAGGAACAGCTTTAGAGTAGGTGGGGTCAGCCCTGTACCCAGTTTCCTGACGTGAATTTGTAAGAACCTGGTTCCTCTGCAAAGACTGCCATGGCTTTGAAGTCATTTGTTTCAAGGGCTTAACAGCATTTGAAAAGCCTGTCCCTTAGAAAGGATAATACTGCAAACCATTTCATTTTATTGCTAATCAGGCCATTTGGGTCTTTCACAGTTGTTACCAGATGCACAGAAAGTCATATGTGGATTTGCTGCAAAGAATTCTGAGAGTAGTAGAGACAAACACCCTGAGTATCCAACTTGAGTCAAGTTCTTGTGAATTGTTTATTCACTGGAATTTTACTTCTTCCAACAATTATTATTATTATTATTAGTAGTAGTAGTAGTAGTAGTAGTAGTAATAGAACTAGGGATGGGGGGCCTTCAAACCGAGTTACATCACCAGTTTATTATTTCTTTTATTCTTAATTTTGAGACAAGGTCTCACTAAGTCACTAAGTCAGCCAGACTGGGCTGGAACTCGTGATATTCCTACCTCAGCCTCCCAGAGTTCTGGGATTTCAGGCATGGGCACCACACCAATAGCTATTTTTAACATCCCTGGTTTCATCATGTATGGTAGTAAATCAAATTTGAACAGCTCATAGTTATATAATGAATGACATTCACTTTTAATCACATAACAATTAGCTCCAACCTGCTAAGAGGACACTTGGTTATGAGCAGTCACACTGCAATTGTGGTGGGTGGAGTCCTTTCTAGCTTTCTGATTTGTTTGGCTTGGCTACTTAAGTATTTTGTTGCTGTTTTGCTTTGTTTTATTTTGTTTGTTTTTAAATGTCACTTGAAAATCTTAGGCAGATATCTCCATGACTGACTAGTTATGTTTTCATATGGACAACTGTCTTGGTCATGATGGAGCAACAAAGAAAAATCTGAGAAGAGAAATACTACAGGACAGGGAGCAGGAGGCTCTATCAATGCATCTGAATGTGGACAAAAGATTTTGGAGGTCTGAGAGACACTGTCAATTGAGAGCTTTATCTTAAATGACTTTCTCAGGTATGTCATACTCTTCTCTGATATTTGGTCAATTTTGCAGTAGCATTTCATCTCCCTAAGAATAATCCTCAATTTTTAAAATTGTAAATCCTAGGCCACAGACCCTACATGCATTTATAAATACAAAAGGAGCCAAGAACATAACAGCCAAGAAAGTCATTTATGGAAATGGTTCTCAAGGTGCAATTCTCAGACCAACAGAAGCAGCTGGAAACTTATCAGAAATGCAAATTCTTGGACCTGGTCCTACACTCCCTGAGCCAGAAACTCTGGGGTGGGAAATAGCAGTGCATATTTGTACAAGGTTTCTCAGTGATTCTGGCATGTGCTAATGGTTGAGGACCACTGATTTAGGGTGACACCACTAAGAAGGGTGAAGTTAGGAATCAAGAGAGAAAATGAGGCTCTAGAGTTCTTGCTCTGCATCAATAATCATACTTGCAAAGGTATCATTTTATAAAGAGAAGCTACAGTAAATATAACTTTTAAAATCCTAATGATTAAAAGACAAATACTGTTCTAAAGTTAAACAGTAGATTAACAAGATTAACAAGATATAAGTATTATTTTTTCAAAGAGAAATGACAGCAATTTTCTAAACTCCAAATGATTAAAAAGAAAACATTATTCTAAAGCAGTACATTAACAAAATATAGCAAACACAGAAGAAATAATCTCCCTCCAAATATATTCCCAGAAAAAGGGAACTACTCAGAGCCTTCACAACTTCAGCCATCTAGACCTACAAATCTGGTTCCTACTTCTGCGTTTTTTTACATAACATTGTACGTGGGGTGTGGCTTTGTAGAATTCTGTTTCCATTCTTGACCTCAGTCACACTAACGCTATTTTCTTCTGTGACATAGTGAATATGGATGTGAGGAGAGAAGCAGCAATTTAGCCCATTGCTATCAAATGCTGTTTCTTGTTTTTATTAGTATGTATATTTTTGGTGAGGAATTGGTACATATGCATAACGTGTACATATCCCATTTCGATCCTCTTTATTTCTCCTTCTCCTTCTCTCCCTCCCATCTCTCTCCATTTTCAGATCCCATTCCCATCTCCTCAAAGTCTACCTACCTGTTCCCTATCATCTATCTTTTATTTTGTTCTTTAAATCATCTATACTTAGGGTTTCTCATTTGAGGGAAACTATGTAATATTGAACCTTTCGTGTCTGATTTATTTAACTTCATATTATGATCTCAAGATGCATCCATTTTCCTACAAATGACTCAAATGTTGTCTTCTGAACCCTCAATAGAAGCCCTGCTGTGTTCCTCTGGGTGTCAGACCTGGGCATCTAAGACAAAAGGGGAGCAGTGACAGAAAAGAAGAGAGAAAGAAAGTATCAAAGTCAAGAAAGATGGGCTGAGAAGAAAATGACTATGACGGACAGAGAGAGAGGGAGAGAGAGAGAGAATATTGAGTTAGAAAAGAAGTAGAGAGAACTTAAAGGAGAGGAACAAAGAGTAAGGAATCTAAGGCAAGCACAGGGTGAGTGGAAGGGACAGAAACACTCAGCAGCTGTGTGGAATAGATTGCGCGCACCATCCAGTCCCCGTGGTGGACACTTTCCTGTGTTCATCAGCATCTGCACTGTGGTGATTAATCATTCATGTCAGAATCTCTAATCCTACTCAATGGAAAGCAAATGCCATGGCACCCAGCCCCTTGCTTATCCCATGCACTTCCCATGCTTCCCTGGGCGAGGCCGTCTGGGACCAAGATGCTTTTCTGGGTACCTCACAATGCAAATTCTGGGCAGCTCCACATGTTGGAGGTGCCCTATGATCTCCAGGGCCTTGCCTTTCATGGGAAGAAAAAAAAAATCACTAGCCGTAAAGGTCAAGTTGTGCTAAACAAACAATCAACATTTATGTAATTCCCTTTTCAAGAGGAAAGCAGCCTGGGTTAGTCATAAAGTCCCTTCCTCCAAGGAACACTGTGCAGCCCGCATTATTTACTTCATCAGTCCTGCTAACAATCCTTTGTGGCTGGGGTTAGTTAGCTTTGTTGTCTCCTTTAGCAGTCTTTTTTCCAAATTGCACAATCTTTTCTCCTACCTGTTTCATTTTTTTCTTCCTCTGTATGATTTTAAACTGGAAGAAGCGGTCTAAATACAGGATTCACCCTAAACTTCACTAAGACAGGTTCCTTTGGAAAAAAAAAAACCCAAACAGCAAGATTATCCAGAACAGGGATTAAACATTTGGGATCCAGAAAAAAAGGTGAGGCTGCTTCTCCCACATCTTTACCTGGGTAGCTGGGTGGTCCGTGGCACTGAATCCAAGAGCCTTAGGGTTCTCACAGGCTAAGGCAGGAATCCTGTTGGAAACCAAAAAACATGATGCATGTAAACAGCGTGACAAGTAGTAGGTGATCAGTAGATGTTAGCGTTTTTATCTGAGAGGAATGAGGACTAAGATTTCACTGTTTCCCTCTCACGTTTCGTGAGGGAGAACCTGAGTGTGTGGAACTGTTGCTTGGGCGTGGGTATTACTCTTTATGCATTCCCTGGAAGGAAGGTTTCTATCCTGTCTGCTAAGCAGACTGTTATGGTTTGTGTTTAGCTGTCCCCCCAAAGCCTCATGCAGATCAGGTGGGACTTTCATTTTCAGAAGTAGTTGAATCTGGACTGTGTGATGCTAGGGTTAAGGGTGTGTGATTACTAAACCACTACACGTGAGTGATTAGTTTGGCACTGCCTTGATCCCCATAGTCTGAATAAGATAAAAGGGGCAGAAAGATGCTGTTACATTCTCTTGTTACCTTTGCTACCTTGTACAGGTCATATTGTTTCTGCTCTGCCAAGCCTGTTTGTTATCTCTGCCTTGGAGTTGGCCAATTATGGGACTGACACTTCTATAAACTGTAAGCCAAATATACTCCTTTCCCTCCAACTTTGGATATTGGGTATTTTGTCTCAGCAATGAGAGAAAAATAACTACCACAGAGACTTAAAACATTAGTAGATATAGGAGCTAAAAAGATGCTGCTGCCCATATATCTGTGAATCAATGCAAAATAAGGAGAGGGAATCCCATCAAATTTCTACTTTTGCTCACAGTGACTACTAAGCATTAAAAATACATGTTCTTTTCTGAAAAGTTTGCCCTCTTTGTTTTCGTGTGGTGTGCTTTCTTTACTGGGGTATTACTACATGTGTAGACTCTCTACTGTGCATTACTGTACATTCCCAGCAAGGATAAGCTGGACCTGGGCTCTAGTTGGATTTTAAAGCATATTTAGTTTTTGAAAACTTATTACAAGTCAGATGTACATATGGGCTTTACATTACTAGACTTGTCTGAGCTTCAGTTTAACAGCAACCTTATGTGTTAAGTGTGCCTTTTCCCATTTTTTTTTAAGGAAGTCATGGAGCCTTGGGAAATTATGTGGCTTTCTCAAGATCACATAGATAGCAAGCCACACAGTAAAATTAATAAACTACATTACCCCTTGACTCCATAACTTGTGCCACTGGAAAAAATAGAGAAGGGATAATGACCCCCAGTAAAGTTGTCCCAATAAAGTTGTATTGGCAGGTAACTGACTCCTGGATCTCCCCACCCACCTTGTGGCTATAAAAATCTATAGATACTCAACACTTACATGAGGTAGAGTAGTACTTGCACTAAAAACTAGGAAGATCCTCCAATATACTATAAATCATCTATAGGTTACTTAAAGTAGCTAACGCAATGTAAATCCTACTTAATAGTTGATGCAAAACAGCTAAGCATCATGTGAACTTTTCAGGAGGAATATACAGTACTCTCTTGGTCCTAGGAATCAGAGAGAGGATGTGAAAGACTGAAGAAGACACAGGGATGAAATTGCAGGTGTTTTTTCTAATATGAAAAATACTTGCTTTCCAACTTCTCTCTTTCATATACCAGGAGAAAAGTGAAACGACAGACAAATATTGGCTTTAACTAATGTTTATATAAAATATGTTCCATTTAAATCAGTAAATATTAAATGACAGAAAATTCAAAATGTAGATGAATTGTAAAGTTAAATGATATATCCCTTTTCTCTACAGAAAACCTGAGATTTGGAGGACCAATGTTATTATAATAATATAGCAGAAAAGTTTTAGAATTGGAACTTATTTTGACAAAGTAAAAAGCAAAGATAAAAACAAGCAGTAAATCCACAGTCTACCAACCAGTAATAATAACTTACACTCTATGTGCTGGAGAAAGCAGTCATAATCATAATTGTAATACTGTTGTTTCTCTAAAATTAAGGATAAAGAAGAGCCACTCCACAAGATGCAAAAAGATTAAATGGAATAACTACAAAGTTACCATATATAGAATCTCAATAATATATTCCAAGAAGGAAGAACACTTAGAACAATGCTAGTCAAGAGGTGGATTTCAAGAAATATAATTTGAAGGATGGGGGTGTTTGGCGAGGTATTTCAAAGGACACAAAATTTCAATTAGGCAGGAGGATTAAGTTCAAGTGATCTTTAAGTATAACACATGGTGACTATAGTTAGTAATAATGCATCATATTCTTGAAACTTGCTAAGAGCAGATTTAAAGGGTTCCAATAAAAATATAAAGATAGGAGGTAATGCATATGTTCATTAGCTCCATTTGACCATCATGTGCATATTTCAAAACAACCTGTGCACAACCAATATATACAACATATAGAGTCGTCAGTTAAAAATAAGTAAAAAAGTTTTTAAAAAGGAATGTGAGTTAGTTGGGAAGAGAAGCAAAATGAGGTGTGTCAGTGAGACATTGGGAACACAAGGGGCAATGGTGTCCCTTTACATTTTCCCAGGCCCTAAGAGGATTCTCGGAAGAACAATTATGGTGAGTCTTCGCATCCAATAGCTTTTGGTTTCATGGTTCAAAGATAATTCTGGGCTGGATGAACTATGTATCTCAGAGTGTATTTCTTACGTGCCTGTCATATTTTAAGTCCTGAGAAGGCCCAGTAGAAGTCTTACTGGTATAGGCTGGCCAGGCTGAGGGAGAAGAGAATAGATTCTTTGTGGTCACTCTTAAAAGTCCCTCTTATCCTTGGCAGCATACATAACCCTGCTAATTATAGAGCACAGGCTCAGCAACCCCAAGGCCACATGCTGCAGAGGAGACTCAGGTACAGATGCTCCTCCAATGAAATGACTCCCACAGCCACTTCTCCACGTATTTCTGGGAGTGTGTGTCATGCATTAGGTTAGAATTAAACTCCCAGAGTATAGTTTCTGTGGTGTGATAACTAATTCTGCACTTTCATTTGACATTAAAACTCAAGATATTTAAACAAGCTCTTTAATCTTGCTTTTATAAATTATTTGTAGTTTAATAAGAATAAAGAAATGGCGTACTTGTTTGTTTGCCAGTATACAGTGAACTTTACTCCTTTCTCAGTCCCTCCCCCAGCAGCCTAACAGGAGTTTAGACAGTGAATTTATTCCTCTCAGGACTGCAGTTTATCCTTACTTGGTGCTCTCTAAATCCACTTTTAATTCACTTCTGTGTCTCAGAGGGCGTGGTTACATGCCGAAAACGTCCTCCCCAGGAGAATGAACAAAAGCAATGTGCTCAGCCCTGGTGGTGCAGGGCTGCTCCCTCCTGACTGGTGGGCATCTTTTGGGTGACAAAGATGCTGAGAGCCAAAGTATATGAAAATGCAAACCATTTACATTTCCCTCTCGTACTACAGAGGGTGTTTAATCTCCAGACATAAAAGAATCACAATTTCATCTCAGTCTCCTTGTATGAGAATTAATGCCCCTAGCGTGGATATTAAATTTTAGGAACACTTAAGCATGGCAAATTTAAGCTGAGAAAATATCTGGAACTAACATAGTAGAGCAGACCTTGGCATTCGATTTTCACATCTAAGTTAGCCCAATTAAGTTCTCACGATTAAGGTCTCAATGTCATTTTTTATTGGTTTTATTCTGTTGTTTGTATGTTTGACACTTGTGGTGGTAACTTCATATTTGTCATATTAAGGATGTATTGTTAAAGAGATTAACGCTTGTATTAATTTTGATGGGCCTGTCTTTTTTTTCTTCCAGAAAGTACAGATTAGATCAAGACTATAGTATTTGGTTTTCTACTGGTTTCCTTATGGACCCTGGAATGAAAAATGAATAAATATTGCCTGCATTTGTTTCTTTGCTCAGTGTTTATTGTGTGGGAAGCAAATTTGTATCATTCACTGTGACTGCCTCCAAGATTTGTAACATAATTATAGAGGATTTATTCCACAGTGACTCACTCCTACATCATTTATTGAGCCTATACTATGTTTTAAGCATTTTGGTGAGGATGAAATGATGAAGAGTATTAACATAGTTTTTCTATTTATGAAAATAATAGATTAGTGAGAATTAGAGGGAAATAATATAATTGTTATCATGAGGATGAAGCCCAGGAAGGAACATTTAAAGGACACTTATAGATTATTGAAGGCTTTGTTATGGAAATTCATCAAAACTGAAATTAGAGGAGACATTTGATAAAAAAGGAAAAAATCCAAAAGAGCAGGAGTAAATTATGGGAAGAAAGGAAATAGAAGGGAAAAAAGAAGAAGATTTGGTATGGTCAGGGCTTAGAGTGGCAAAATGTACAACTGAACAAGTAATGAAGACAGAAATCATGGAACATCTTTTATATCATATTAAACATTATGTGCTTTATTTTAATGACTTGATGGAACCACAAAGGCTTAAACAGGTAAGCAAGTGATATGATTTTTTTTCTCATTTTAGAAGAAAAAATTATCTGCCTACAACTATTAATACAGGGTTGAATTGTTGTGAACTGGAAGAGTTAGAAGTTTTGCAATAATCTAGGTGAGAGACAAAAATTACCTAAGGTAGGAAACAGTAATGGAGAAGGAGAAAAGTGGTCATATTCTAGAACCCTTTAAGAGATAGCATTGCAAAGCTTGGTAATTAGATACATGTTTGAGAAACAGAGAAGAAGCAAGGATATGCTTACTTAGGTGGTTTGGATACTTAGCCAGTCATGGAGATAGGGCACAAGGGAGGGCACATTTGGAGTAAGAAGGTAGAGAAAATGGTAAGATAGGAAAAGTATAGGCAAAATATACTGTACAATAAAGAAGTGAAAATAACTATAAATATCCAAACAGAAGAAGATGAAGGGGGGGGAGAAGAAGAGGAGGAGGAAGAGGAAGAGGAAAGAAAGATTGAAAGATACAAATATTCAAATCATATCTGCCCAATTCTGAATGAATTTTTGTAGGTGGGGATATCTGAGCTATGCTTTGACAGATGGACAGGTGCTAACAAGAATATTCTAGGGCAAAGAGACAGAACAGAGTGCCTGTTTTGCTGTTGTTGTTATTACTTTTTTGTTTGTTTGTTTTTGTTTTTGTTTTTTGTTACTGGGGATCGAACTCAGTACCTTGTGCTTTTGAGACAGGTGGCGGCACCACTGAGCTAAATCCCTAGACCTGTCCTTACTTTAAAATAACAAATAAATTATGGTTAGGAACTCAAGAATTGCTCATACTCCCCAATGATCTATTTTGAATGTAGAAGCCATTTATTACTTCTTCATACTAAAACCTAAGTTGAATCATGTCAAAGCTCTGCTCAATACCCTCCAAAGTCTTCCATCTTATGAGTAGTGTCTCAGTCACTTTCCTATCACTGGGACACAATACCCCACACCCACTGAAATGAGTTGTTTATTTAGGTTCCTGGTTTTTAGAGTACTCAGTGTATAGTTGGCTGGTTCCATCCAGGAAGGCCATGGTGGAAAGATCTGGTGAAGGAGGTTGCTCATGTCATGATGGCCAGGAAACAGAGAAAGAGAAGGGAGGAGCTGGGGAGGCAGATAGACCCTTCCAGGTCGTTCCCCTTCTTCCATCCAAACCCCACTTTCTAACAGAACATTCAGTTAAGAATTCTTCAGTGGATTAACACACTGGTGAGTATAGTGCCCCCATGATCCAATCACCTTCCCAAAATCTCAACCTCTGAACCCATGAGGCTTTGGGAGACATCCAGGCCTAATCCACAACAGGACAGAAAGCCCAAGTCTTTACAATGGCCTCAACTAACCTACCTCTTGTGCCTCTTTTTCTCCTTTTTTGACTTCATCCTCCCCTTTCTTTCCCTGCTCTGGCTATTTGGGTTCCTAGAGCAGCCCAGGTGTGCACTTTATCTCAAAGCTCCAAAAAGAATTCTTCCTCCCGAGGATGCTCTTCTAGGTTAATGGCTCATTCCCTTGCGTTAAGTCCATGCCTAACTCTCAACTAACACTACTATTGTAAATGTCTACCATTTAGAATCTTACCTGTCTGAATTACTTTCCATCTCTCTTTCCTGAATTATTTTTTCTCGATGACACTTATCACTTTCTAATACTTATATATATTATTAATTACTTATCTCTAACAATTATAATGTAAACTTTAAGAAAGAAAGTGTTTCTATTTTTGAACTTGTTCACGGATATATCCTGAACAGTAATATGAATCCTGACACATGGCAAGCCTACAATAAGCATTCTTTGAATAAATACTTGCAACTTCAATCACTCTATGAACAATTTTCATGTTTAGAAGTATTTTCTTCTTCTCTGGGGAAGAAATACGAAAATATCATGCTACTAATACCAGGAAGACCTTGGTCTTCACCTTAGCTACTTTTATAGCTTGTATCTAGATGACTTCTCTGAGCCTCATGCACTCATAGGTGGGGCTTTTGGGAGATGACTGGATCATGGGTGTGTAATGCAGGATTAGGGTGTGATATGTGGAATATGAGTGTGTGATAACTAAATTGGTTTAGCATAGCTCTGGATGTGGCTAATGGATGGGATATAAAGGGACACAAAGAAGGCAGACTCACTGCTTGCTGCCTCCTGCTGCTCTTCCATGGACTGTTGCTCTGCCATGGACTGTTTCTCCTCTGAGATGCCCCTCTGCCCTGTCTCCCTGCCTTGGAGCCAGCTGACTATGGACTGAAACCTTTGAAAACTGTGAGCTGAAATAGACCGTTCTTCCATTAACTTGTGTCAGGAATTTTATCTCAGCAAGGAAAAAAGTAACTAAGACAACACACAATGGAATTACCTAAAGAGCTTTAAAAAACTACAAATGTTTGGATCCCACTCCCTGAGATTCTAATTTGGTGGCTTGAATATAACCTAGATTTAAGGATTTCCAAACATCCTCTTAATCCTTGCAGGAGAATCTAAAGTACTGAGACTACTGAAAATCCCTGCTAGGAGGGGAAAGGAGAACATGAAACTAGGACTGTAAGAAGGATCAATTACCACAGGTCTTTGACTGGAAGTTAAACAAATTGGAGACACTCTCACAATAAATCTGTTCAGAATTCAATGCAACAGTCTTCTCCTCTGATAATGCCATCCTTCTCTTTTACAGAAACTGATCCTTTTATATTTTCAGTCCTCAAAATCTTCTGTTAGTGGTAAAACTCACATATTCAAAATCTTAGATGCATCTTTTAGTGCCTTCTTGCTCTATATCCAGTCAACAAAACTTTCTATTTCCTTCTCCATACTGCACTCATGAGTGATGACTTTCTTTTTGCCCAATTTACCATCCTAATCCTCCTGTCTGGATTATCATAAAAGCCTGCTAATGATCATCTACCCCTATGGTCTACCATTTGACCCACACTGCCACTATTCATTCTCAGCCAGCGCATGTTTATTCCAAAATGCTATTCCCATCAGGCCATTTTCCTGAGCAGAAGTTTTTCCTGAGCTTGATATCCATATGTCACTTAATCTACCCATAATCTACCTTTCCCAAGTCTTCAACTAACTACTGTTGAAAACAGTCACCTTTAGTTAAGCTGGCTATACTCATTGCTCATTTAAGGCATGCTCATACTTCCTCTGCACTTCTGACATGTTTCCCATGTCCCAGGTTGTCTCCACTCTTTCTAAAAATTCCTATCCATTCATTAAAGCCATTCATCTCTCCAACAAGGCCTTCCCCAATCAATCCAAAGTATAATCTTCTCATGAACTCACAGCAATTATTGTTTATACCACTCATTTTGTACTTAAGGTTAAATCCCTCTGAAATTCCTCTAAATTTATGCTGCAATTTGATGTCTCATTTTCCCAAATAGCTTATAAACTGTCAGTACAAGGATAAAACACAGTTCCTATAAAGTTTTCCTTGAATATAATAAGTGTTCAGATTTATTATTTAAAGGAATGAATTAATGCATGAATAATGATCCAGTCTTAACATATCACAATGACTGCATGTCTTACTTTTGATGCTGATAGAAAGACCTGTCTCTATCATCCTATCCATGCAGGTATTCTCTGTGCCTATAAAGTTAGGAAAGTTGCTGTGTTGCCCAGATACATTACAGAAGTCCCTGACTGGGACAGTCAGGTGCATACAAGAAATGCATAGAGTAATCCAGAAGGGCTCACTAGTTTTTCTTTAAACTTGAATTTCAGTTCACATTGGCTCTGTTTGGGATGTAAATTGGATAGTCCCTCCTCACTAGCCCCCTTCCTGTCTCTTTGCCATTGCTGAAATACTGTTTTGTTTTTTTACTTTTGCCTGTTATTATTTTGTAAACTTCTCTGCCCTCTGTAAACTCATATATTTAGGTCTGGTTTTCCCTCCATTCAGCCTCTGGCCTTGATTTCCCTCAGTGGAACACACAGGAGGTGAGGAAGCATGTGTGCCGTGAGGAGAGTGGGGAATAAATGAGAAAGCTCCTTCTGATGCAGTGGGACACTATGAACACACTTTTCTATGATACAAATGTGGTATGTTCAATGGGTGCCTGCTCCATGTCTCATCCTTACAAAAATCTCATTCAGTTATCCTAGTTTGTTCAGAGTCAGGATGTTAAAAAGGGTAGGTAAGGACATGTGGTTACACCTCCAGGAAAAATATGGAGGAGAGAGATACAGGAGAAAAAACTGGCTCTGTATTCTAGGGAAGAGTCTCAAGTTACCCTGGCTACCATCTTGAGACCTGTGTGAAGTTCAACATCCTTTTCCCAGTTGGCACCAAATGAAGTGTTTTTCAGGAGGGTTTTTCCAAACTGTGACTCCTTATCAACCCTTGAAAGCATGTGGCTCATCATACTGTGAGATGTGTGCCAAGAATAATGAACGTGCGAAAAACCTGAGCCAGGTATCTAAAACAGATCATGAATATGCTCTCTGGGGGTCCAGTGGTGGACAGAAGGAGGAAGCCCAGTGGCAGAAGGAAATCTAAACTGTGTGGTTTCTCTTGGGGTTCAATTTGCTGTGCCAGAGGCATATGTCAGCTAGCTGTGGGTGCCATGCTGTGTGATTATCCTAACTAGTACTGGACAAGCAGTAGGACTGGGAAACTGCTGAGGCCTCTTCCAACACAGGCAGCCCATAGGAGATGTAGTGAGTGGGAACTGTTGGGTTGTGGTAGAGAGCCTAGCACGTGGCTTTGGAAGACCTCGCACCTAGTCTTAGCCAGTGTCAGCTCCTCCCTCTGCCTCTCTTTGAACCACGGACAAATATTTGTGCTGCTGGCATTCAACTGTGAGACCACCAAATGGCAGATTAATATCAAGATGTGATCATTTCACAAGGCAAAACACGTAGCATCTCTGAAAATGGATCTACTTAATTACATTTATTTTATAGGTAAGAAAACTGAGATCTAGAGAAATGGACCCAATTACCATGTTTCCCACTTAACATGTGATAGCACTTAGTCTAAGCATATTGTAGGTACTATATATACATATAGTAATACATCTCAAATGCAATGGAATTGCAAAGATGGGCTCTATCTTCATAAGGAGAAAATGATTATGTATTTGGAACTGGCCTGATACTTCCTCCTCAGCCTCACCCACTGGACTATTTCTTCATTATGCTCAACCTACTCCAAGCAGGGCCCATGGGCAAGACCTGATTGTAAGCATACAAAGCCCTCAGCAACTCCTGCTCAGCATCACAGCTCCTGGTTTTCCTGAAGACACCAAGACCAAGGTTTCTTCTGGGCCTTTGTCTCCCCTCTTGCCTTGGTGTGGTCCCTATGTAAGGAGGCCTGCAGGATTTGGGACCCACATAGCAGGTGCTACCTCCACAGGAATGGCTCCTGTAAAAAGCGCTAGTCTTGGAGAAGAGGAGACCTGCTTGTTAATCCTGGTGTGGTCAGTGGTAGACTGGATAACAGAGTAGATAACTAGCACTCTGGGTGGCTTATAGGGAAAAGCAAAGTGAAAAACTTTCAAATGCTTTATGTAGTGAATGTTTTATGTATTTGCATCTTATTCTAAGTGTTCTGTTTTGCTACTTTTATTTGACAGCTAAATACTTATCTGTATGGTGAAATGGCACAGGGCTTGTCAGCAATTTAGAGACTTAGCAAGGCTGTTTCAGATAAGAAATTGAACAAAGGTGGGTGGTGGAGAAGGCAGGGGTGCCTGGGTATGTAGCTCACTGCACAGGCCTTGGGTTCAAGGCCCAGAACTAAAAAAAGTATCAGTGTGTTTTTGTCACTTAAAATAAGAGCATGCCGTAAATATGTGATATGGTCACTATCATTGCTCATTTTTTACCTTGTAACCATCGATATCATGAATCCTTGGCTCCATCTTCTGTGCCTGAATTAAACTTCGTTATTGATACACAAGTTCCTCTGTTGCCAATGAGGTCCCTGCAGTCCCACATGAACATTTTTATAAAGAAGTGAAGTAATCAATTGAAAAATATGAAAAAAATCCGTCCATGTTTGAGAAATGAAGTTGCATTTACCAAGAATTACTTTATGTGTTCCTAGTACCTCTCTTCAGAATATTCTGGCCATGTCATTATCTAAAACCAGGTTGGTGGGGCAGTTGTAATTAACTGCAAATAAGAAAACTGAAGCTTAAAAAGCATATTTGTCCCTTGAGCTTTGGCAAATAGGCTTTTTGAATTTTTTTTTGGTTTTGTTTCTGTAGATAATCATGGAATAAAAATACCTATTTCTTAGATTCCTCATAAAATGGAAATAAGAAAACAGATGTGAAGTGCTTATCACAGTGATTTGCTCATAGTAAATGCTTAACAATTGTAATTATTTTTATTAATAAAGGCCTATGTATTCAGTTTTCAATGCTATTTTTTACATTCAATGAGTTCTTTACATTTTCACAGTACAGTCATTCTTCCCTCAACGTTGTTAATCCCAAATTGTCTCATATATATTGAAAGTGAATTTTTTACATCAAGAGAGAATTGACTATTTTGAAAGACTATACAACCTGCCAGCTGAGCGTTCTGTGTTCACTGCATAGCTACCTTTGTCTGGAAATGCATAGTGTAATTATTTGAACATTCCCTTTGTGTTTTCCCTTTATTATTTCATGAAAATGAGTGAGGAACAGAAAAATAAATGTGCTCTTACTGGTAGTAAGAATTACAGGTGCCATAAATTTACTGTAGTTGAGACAAAGATGGCAGTCCCTAGATGGTCTAGAAATGATGAATCCTTATTGTGGGCTTAAGATAGTCAAATGGGCATGCAGTTGCAAAGGAAAAGAATAAAATAATGAAATGAATGGAAAACACTGGAAATATATATCATATCTAATTGGAGAACTTTTAAAGAAATTTTTTCAAACTATTTATTTTTCTCAAATCAGAAACTTCTTATAACCCTTGAGTCAATTTTTGCATTTCGTACATTTGACCTCCATGTAAGAAGGATTAGAATCTCAGTATCTTTTGGGGACCTGCTTCCAGGCAAGGCTGATATGCAAAAATTACTATCAGCAGTAACATTCTTCCTTAAAGTACACTTCTCCTCCTCTTCAGTTAAATGTAGAGAAAATATAAAATGGCAAGATAACTGTTATGAAAAGGCAGTACAGGCATTGCTGCCTGGTGCCAAGAGAGGAACTTTGTACTGTAGTCAAGGTACTCTCCCGTTAGTGTGTTTACAGAGCAGCTCAAAGGATGAGTGTGATCTTTGTCTCTTCTACACTCAAAAAAGCAACGTACTGCTGGCTGGTGTCTGCTGTGACAATAAATGGAACTTGAGGTCTGTTTATTTCAAGCTGTATAAAATCTATCTACTGATATCTTAGTGTATTTCTGGTTCGTAAATAAAGCGGTATATTTTTCATAGTTTTTATCTCACTTTTGAAGAAGGATATTTAAGGTAGGACATTAGGAAAGTTTAAAACCCAGGCCATGTGCCTTTAAACAAAATGACATTTCTTAGTAAGGAGGGTCCCAGGGTCCCCTGCAGAAATATATCTGATTTCAGAAAAGGATTGATTCAAATAAAAATGTGTTTGTATATGAAAAATTATTTTCTGCTGAGAAAACACATAGTTTGGGGTAAATTTATAGTTCTGGCCAGATCATTAATATCTGGTTGTCAAAAAGTATTGGTTTGAACAAAAATATGTTGTAATAAAAATGCATTGTTTTGAAGAAATTTATTGGTCCATGAAAACCTATTCGATTCAGAAAGATATGTTGATTTCAATGAAAAATCTATTTGTTCTAGGGGAGATAGTGCTGAGCTGTCAGCTTTTCCATGGGAAATCTCTGTGACATTGATGTTCACTTAGAAAAATGAAACATGCACGTAATTAGTGGAAAGACTGTGAAGAGCGAGCATAAGGCCTGTTAATCAATAATGCTTAACAAGGACATAATGAGCTCCAATCTTCATAGCACATTGGCAAAAATTAGCCAATGGATCCTTGCAAATAGTCCAAAGAGGGACGTGGCTCCCTGATTTTAGAGGACAGACATTACTGAAGGAATAGTGGGAAGATGGAAAGAAAGTCCTAAGTTGAACACCAGAGACAGCGTACCCAAGAAAACTGGAGCTCTAAATATGAAGCCCCTCATACAACAGCCCCAGTCTTCTGTCTAGTACTTCTGCCTCTTCTTTCTTTGTATATGATAGGTCAGGGTCTTGAAATACTAGAAGTTCTCTTATATTCAAACCCAAATTATAGATAAAGAGCAAAATAAAAGATGAATAATAGGAAGTAGGGAGATGTCTCTCAAATGGGGAGGGATCAAGCTATGGAGAGCAGGTAAGAGGAGGAAGGGATACAGGATGAGCAAAGGAATTAAAATGAGCTATGTGCATGTACTAACTCCGTACAAGGGGTGTAAACATTATATACTACAATCATGTACTAATAAAAATAAATGAATAAACATGACAAAAATAAATCTAAAGAAGAAAAACCAAACCACATTTCCAGATCATATTACCTCTGAATAATATATCTATTATTTACAAAGGGAGATAACAGTTTGACAGTGGGATGATGGGGTTTGCTCAGAGTGGGCAAGTAGTGTCTATATTCTACCCAAAACAAAAGTCAGCAAATATCATTGCTGAAAAATCACTGAATCCAATAGTAGTTCTCTTCAGCTGTGGGCTTACAGCAAAGCTTGACAATTTTTTCTGCAAAGGTCCAGATAATAAATATTTCAGATTTTGCAGGGTCATACATTCTCTGTCTCAACTACTCAATTCTACCATTGCAGCATGAAAGTAGCCATAGACAATAAGGAAATTAATAAGTCTACTTGTGTTCCAATAAAACTTTTTATTTACAAAACAGGAGTGGATTGAATGTGGCCTATAAACCATAGTATGCTTAAAGATTCAAACACTGGGCAGCTTGTCTGAGTAATTATGCAGAAATACACCATTTAAAAAAAGCAGAGAGTAGGCAAGAATAACCTTTTAGAAATTATACAGACAGTTCTTTGCATAATTTTTTCAGAGATGATGATTGATGCAAAGAGAATCCAGAGAAGAATATGCCTTTAAGGAGGAAGATTCTCTATGGTATTCACTGTAGCTTCAGGCATAAAATCCATTGCCAAATCTCTTTCTTTATACTAACTAAAACCTCATGATAGAACAGTATTTATCAAAACTGAACAGCAGGAGTGTGGTTTCAGATGTGAGCTTTCTGCAAAGCTTCAGAGATAAATGTGAAGGGAAGATATTTTTTTCCTTTTAACAGATGGCAGCTGCTGCCTATTGTGGTATGGGCAGGGGCAATGGGGTGTTTGCTCGGGTGCCTCCAGCCACATCTGCTTTGTCTTAAACCGAGTACCTTGGTCCAATGTGGTGTTTTTCAGGATTCCATGATTCTAGAAGTCCTCTGATTGTGGTGCTGGCTAGAGCCCTGCAAATAGGATGTGCAAATTCACATTCAGAATATCTATTGATTCCAGTCTACATAAAGTGCAACAATCACTTCTCTGGGAAAAGAATAAGGGCAGTCAACTTGCTACCAAGTGGCTGGTTGCCCTTTAAGAGAGGATGTTATGCAAAGGGTTCAGCAGAATTTCTATTGCTGTTAACTTGAACAATCACTAAATGTATCATTTCTTAATTCTGCCTTGTTAAATGGAAACCCAGGCTCTTCACCACACCTGTCCTCTGCCTGCCATGGTCTTTCCTTCTACACACCTGTGGCACTGCTGCTGGTAGGGCTGGTAATAGATGCTGGCTTGGCCAGCTGCCTATGTCATCCTGGGCATGATTTAGTGTCCTTTCTGTGGTGAATGCTCTTCATTGGATGCACATTTGTAGTCTGAAAGTCTTGGCGCTATGTCCACTGCTGTAGGTTGCCATGAATGCTACATGGCACCTTTCTCCACCCGAGATTATTGTAACAGAACAGGTTCTGAGAGGTTACATGATCCAAGCAGCAAGACTATAAATCATAGACTAGACCTACTGTGAGCCTTCTCCCAGTATTTTTTTTCTTTCTTTCTCTGCACTGCTGCATTCCCAGCCCTATTTTTATTTATTTATTTAACTTTTTGAGGCAGGATCTAATTAAATTGCTAGGTTGCCCAGACTGGGCTAAAACTTGTGATTTTCCCACCTTAGCTTCCCCAAATGCTAGGATTACAGGCATGCAACTTCCCTAGCTTTAGGAACTCTTTTTAAAAAATTTAATCTCTTGGTCTAGAGTGAAGGCAGTTTCAGAGCCTCCTCATTTAGTTTTCCCCAGGATGACATGATTCCAGACAGGTAACAAAAGGCCAATATGAGGGTTTGATAGACACCCTATATAGTTACTCCTATATACAGTCAAAGGAAAAAAAAAGGAAAAGGGGAAATAATAAATGGTAGGTTTGTGATTCACTTTAATTCAGGCCTAAACTAGGGCTGCATTTATTATCTGGTCCTCGTGGCTCTTGTTTAGAGAGAGGGGATACAATAATACTTAAAGTCCCCAGGGATCAATATGTTTTTTGTACTTTATGTTTACGAATCCTCAAAATGGTTTAATAATTCCCAATGTGCACGCCCCTAAGCCAATGACCATAGGTCCTTTATGCCGCTGGTAGTACCAGGGGAAAGACATAGGGATCATTGCAGTGTACTCTGCTCATGAATTTACACCGAGTTTTAGGAGCCCTGCCTATCCTCTGGTCACTGGGTGGCTGGCCTGAAAACTCTCGGATCTAGAAACTAGGTAAGGGACTGAAATTTCACTGGGGCAGCTGCTCTCAGAGACCTGCTTATTCATCTTTTACATCAGCTGGCTTTAAAAATGATTTTAAATATTCTTGTTAGCTATGCATCTATTTTGCCTCTAGGAAAGTTGTGTTCGTTCTCTCAATTGTAAATTTGCCATTCTTATGATGTTTCTACATACCTTGTTCTTGATAATTAAAAACTATCACATGCCCCTTGGAATTGTACCATCTTTTTTTCTGTCAGATAGTCTTATTCTGCAATGATATCCTACCATCAGCTTTGCTCTGCAGAAAACATTTCCTCAATGATGCTTGTATTGGTCTCATAAGCATGGCCTATAATGCTTTCCTACATGAGGGTTCTCCAGGTGGTAGATGAGCTGAGTCTTAAAGAATAGGTAGAAATAAGGAATATTCTAGGCCCAGGGGAGAAAAGCCAAAATGAAAACTGTTGAATTGAGGGATTTCATAGGTCCCATAGAATACAATATACATGAAGGAGAGTATAATGACACAGTAGATGTTATAGTGTAAGCCAGAATCTGTAAGTCAGGCTTATGATTTATCCTGTTAGTAGTAGCAAAAGAAAGGCAAAGCCAAAAGGACTGCACAGAGGATGAAGGACAGAGACCATTCCCCATTGCCGCTGATAGATGTGAAGTGAAAACGAGAGCAAGGAAATGGAAGCTGAGGAGCTGGGGAGGAGAAGGTGGCAGTGGCCCAAGCACTGCTGACATGTGTAAGGTAAGAGTTTAATGTGCCTTGGGCTCACAAAGCTGCCAGCCTTGTGACATGCAAATGAGCTGGTTCCACTCCAGCAGGTAACCATATTATCCACCAGCCCTAGGTGATGTGGCTTCACCAGCAGTAACACAGGCAAAGCTCTGACAATTTTCTTTAGGAACCAAGTCTTTTTGTTTTTCTCACAAAAGATTTCCACAAGGGCTGCTGGAACAAAAGTACTTGCAGAGAGATATGGGGATTTGGCTTTCAAAATCCCTTATAAGATTGTGAAGAAGGAAACTGAGCTTACCAGAAATTTTTATCTCTTTTGTCACTTTTTTCTTTTTCTTCTCATATACTTGGCTCCAGATGGATACTTAAGATCATCAGAAAGCAGCTTTCAAGAATAAGAATATAGTCTAGAATTACACAGTGCATAAGAGGAAGATAAGGAATTGAAGAAAATATAGCTCTGATCTAATATAGGCAAATAATAGATCTCTGATTAGATTCTAAGTTGGAGAAATCTTAAGGTTCAGAGGTCCAATGGCTCATTCAGTGCTTAAATCTATTCAGTGACATCATCACCATGTGGACATCTCCGCACAGAGATTCCTACGTGTATCTAAAGCACAGAAAGTCACTGAACCCATGGGGCATCAGTTCTATTTTCTCTAAGTTACATGTCCTGCAAAGATTTCATTGTGTTGAGCTTTCCCTCATGAACCATTATTTAGGACCATGGAGAGCAATTCAGTCTCCTCAGGTAGCTGATGTATCCTTACAGATGTCTAAGACCTTTATACTACCTTGGGCTTCCCACTCAGTCATAGTCACAAACCTCAATGAGTTTTTTTCCTATTTCTTTCAGTCATTTATTTTGATTTTTTTCTGTTTCCTATTCTTTGTTCATATCCATGAGCTTCGTGGCTGCAGAAGTTACTAAACCCCTGATTTGGACATAAACAATTGGACTTCACATGAGTGGGTGTTTATGTATGGGTACATGTGTGCTTGCAAGAGAAGAACGGGGTCTGCAGAACATGGAGAAATATAGCAGAAAAAGGATTTTGGTATAAAAAGATTCAGAGCCAATAGAATCATAGCCCAAAAGATTGGGCTACTAAAAAGGAAAAATGAATGAAGGAGGAGGTAACTGAAATGCAAAAGAATGTTGTAATTTCAGTAAATGGCACCACAAATATGACAAGAAAGCAAAACCAGGTGCTCAGCGCATGGATAGATTTTGGTTTCCAAGAAAGGAAAGGGGTTTATGCACAGATGCATTTTTATGACATTATTATGTTCATTTTTTCAAATGAATCTTAGCAATATCTGATTGGAAAACATAGAAAATTTCTTCAGAAAACATTTGTAGGGATGAATAACATGTGAAATTTGAATACTTAAGGCAAATAACAGCTCCCATCTCTAGTATTGGAAATGATAATCTGACTCAAAACTCAGTTACTGCTGTTGCTTTTAATTCTCCCAGGTACCTGCATTTCAAGCAGAAGAGTTAAATCTGTACAGAAGAAGTAATGTCTCTTCTTCATCCAAGGAAAAGTTCATGGTTGAAATCTTCATAGCCAAAGGTAGATTAACAAGAGAAAGATGTACTCATTTATTTAATGTTTTATGTAACATGGGAACTTTCAGGAAAAAAAAGACCAAAGAAAAAGGGAAATTTGTGCATTTGCCATGGAGAATTAAGCAGAGATATGGCTGAAGAAGATAGGGTATGAGCTGATGGTAATGTGCCTGAAGAGTTTAACAAGACCTGTTTATTTTGTGCTTCTTGACATCCTTGTGTCCCATTCCATCCCTCTGGGTTTAGGGTAGGATATCTGTGACATAAAGGTTTTAGGGAAGAAGTGGGGGAGAAGATCAGGGAGTAAGCTTCCTGGGTTGGATAATCTGCTTCAAGGAAGAAGGGAGAGGGAAGAGAAGAGTGAACTTCCTGTTTCTGCTGTTTTCTCAGTTTCCAAGGTGCCATAATTTGGAGTGACATTTACTACATCCCATCAAATTTGAGGCCCAAGATTACTGATGATGACACTTTGCATGACCTGTCCCTACTTTGTGTTAACTGTGAAACTGAAGGTTTTCAACTCGAAGTCTGATCTCAATTTTCTTCAACCATTTTTCATAACAAAATTTTCTGTGACTAACAATGCATCAATAGCCATGAGTTAATCTGGGAGGAAGAATAGGAAGATTGTGCAAACAGCCTCCAATTTAGAGTTACAAATAATCCCACTTGGAAATAGTTCCAGCTGTACTTTGGGTTTCTTATCTCAAAAGAAAAACCTTATGTCCCTCTGTGTAATAGCTTGGACATAAAAACAAGCTAGATGTGAACACTGTCACTCACTATATTACACTTTTGAGTTATTTAACCTCTTGATTTCTAATTTTACCATCAGCAAAATGGACATAAGGAAACTTGTATATGCTCTTTGATGGAGCATCCTTAGTCTTAAAATATGAAATCCAAAAAGTTACAAAACCGAAAATTTTTGAGTGAAGACGTACTGCCACAAGTAGAAAATTCCACACCTGACCTCATGTGACAGATCATAGTCAAAACACAGGTGCACTGAAATACTGCATAAAATTACCTCTAGGCTATGTGTATAAAATGTAGATGAAACATAAATGAATTTTGTGTCTAGAGTTGGATCCTATCTCCAAGATAGCTCATCATGCATATGTGAATATTTCAAAATCCCCCAAACTAAAATAGGAAACACTTCTGGCCCAAGAATTTTGGATAAGGGAGACTCATTCTATGTACATAAATGCATCTAGAGAAGAAAAGACTTTATCTTCTTTTCCTATTCTCTATATAGAGATGAGTTTCAGAACTGAAAGTCTTAGAATTTAATCAGAGAAGAAGAAATGACTATAAACTTCAAACATATGAAATTTAACACAAGAAAATGGTTATATAGGCGAGGAAAGAATTGAGAAGGCAGAAGAACAATGGAACAAGAAGGAAATCACTGCCCTCTTTAGAAATAGAGGCTCATTTCCAAAAGATAATGTTATAAGAGTGCAGAATTCAGAGTCACTAGATAGAACTGGAACTGTTGTGTGCCTGCCTGGAAGAAGCTAAGATCATAGAAAAAATTACTCTCCAGTACATATATATGGCAGACACAGCCTTGACCAGAGACACTGTATGAAGTAGAGAGGACAGGAAACAACATACACTGGATTTGTCCATTTACTCCCCTCCAATCTTCCACCCATCGTGTGGATTGCCACAACTACTTAAAAACCAGACAGCAATAGACTAGATTTACTTTTCTGACATTCAGAAAGGAAGAGGAAAAGGATTAAGAATGGAGGAATAAAAGAGAGATCCATTTAGTATCTAAATATTTCATGATATATCTGCAGCGTCTGAAGTCTGTCTTGTATCCTCATCCCTCTTCAAAGCACAAGAATTCCTCTGCCAGCAAAGTTCTTGTGAATATTCTCTTGGTAAGGTTCCTGATAATTTTGGAGTTGATTAAAGTCTAATGTAATTTGTGCTCAAAAGATTCTAGAAGTAGTGGGTAGGACCCAAGATTCTCTTCTCAAGTAGGAAATCAGAGCTCCCTAGTTTGACAGTCTACAAAATCACACATATTTAAAAAGAATGGTTTAGTGGTTATACTATCACTTTGGTTCCAAATGTGAAACTTTTATGAACTAAAATGAATTTCATTTTTTTACTACCTCAGTTTATTTAATAGGCATATGCTCCTGCAAAGTTGAGTAATCTAGTCATGGGAAATTAAATAATATTCAGTACACTAAAAGTATTTATAATTTCAAAGAATTTCACAGAAAATTATTTTGTCAACCTAAGAATTTCCTAGTGAATTTGTTTTAGAAGTTCTGATTTTTCACATATTGGTATTCCTTCAAGTAGATGGTAATTCTATTTATCAGCTCTCTCCATCATTAGCTATTTTACAAACCACTGTGCTAAATGCCACAATAAAATATTATAAGAACAAAAATGAGAGAAGAAAGGAAGAATGAATTCTGTTAGAAGTGTATGGTATAGATTTATGAAGGAAGTTGTGTTTGGCTAACACTTTAATAATGGTGATTACTTTAAAATTGGAAAATAAGCAAAAACCATATTAGTGTGAAATTACAGGATAAAGTTGAATAAATGATATAGTAATAGTTAATTGGAAATTACTAGAATTTAGACAAAATATGGATTACATGGTGGGAAAGGTCAAATTATGAAGAAATTGAATGTTGAAATATTTAATTGGCAAGAGAGTCATTACATGTTTTTGCTTTGACACTAGAGAGTAGATATGACTAGAATTCAACAGATTGAAGGTTATTTCTATTTCTAAAAATTTTAAGATTATTTTTTAAAATTTGTTTTTTCTCCATGTAGTGATTCTACAATGCAAGATAGCATAGTATAAGAGTTATATATAAAGAAAAGATATAGCTTCTTATTTCCAAAATAACTATATAGTTTGTTTTTATAGTGATAGTTATATTTGCTGCCTATTCTACTAAAGAATAGGAAAGCAAATATAACTATCACTATAAATTCAAATATATAGTTATTTTGGAAAAAGAAGCTATATCTTTTCTTTACATATAACTTTATACTATGCTATCTTGCATTGTAGAATCACTACATGGAGGAAAAAAACAAATTTTAAAAAATAATTTAAATTTTAGAAATAGAAATAACTTCATCTGTTGAATTTCTAGTCATATCTACTCTCTAGTGTCAAGCAAAAACAAGTAATGACTCTCTTGCATTAATATTTAACATTCAATTTCTTCATAAATTTGACCATTTCCACCATTTGTAAGCCATTATTTTGTCTAATTCTAGTAAATTTCCATAATTAACTTATTACTATATCATGTATTAACTTTATCCTGTAATTCACAACTAATATGGTTTTTGCTTATTTTTCCAATTTTAAAGTAATCACAATTATTTAAAGTGTTAGCCAAAAAAACTTCTTCATAATTTCTATACCATAAATTTAAACTAGAATTCATTCTTCCTTTCTTCTATCATTTTTGTTCTTATAATATTTTATTGTGGCATTTAGCACAGTGGTTTGTAAATAGCTACATGATGGAGAGAGCTTGATAAATAGATTACCATCAACTTGAAAGGAATACCAATATGTGAAAAATCAGAACTTCTAAAAACAAATTCACTAGGGAAATTTAGGTTGACAAAATAATTTTCTGTGAAATTCTTTGAAATTATAAATACTTTTAGTGTACTGAATATTATTTAATTTCCATGACTAGATTAAACTCCAACTTTGCAGGAGCATATGCCTATTAAATAAACTGAGGTAGTAAAAAAAATGAAATTCATTTTAGTTCTTTAAAAGTTTCACATTTGGAACCAAAGTGATAGTATTAACCACTAAACCATTCTTTTTAAATATGTGTGAGTTTTGTAGACTGTCAAACTAGGGAGCTATGATTTCCTATTGAGAAGAGAATCTTGGGTCCTACCCACTACTTCTAGAATCTTTGAGCACAAATTACATTAGATTTAATCAACTCCAAAATTATCAGGAACCTTACCAAGAGATATTCACAAGAACTTTGCTGAGGCAGAGGGAATTCTTGTGCTTTGAAGAGGGATGAGGATACAAGACAGACTTCAGACGCTGCAGATATCTCATGAAATATTTAGATACTAATGGATCTCTCTTTTATTCCTCCATTCTTAATCCTTTTCCTCTTCCTTTCTGAATGTCAGAAAAGTAAATCTTAGTTATTGCTGTCTGGTTTTTAAGTAGTTGTGGCAATCCACACGATGGGTGGAAGATTGGAGGGGGAGGGGAGTAAATGGACAAATCCAGTGTATGTTGTTTCCTGTCTCTTACTTATACAGTGTCTCTGGTCAAGGCTGTGTCTGCCATATTATGTACTGGAGAGTAATTTTTTCTATGATCTTAGCTTCTTCCAGGCAGGCACACAACAGTTCCAGTTCTATCTAGTGACTCTGAATTCTGCACTCTTATAACATTTATCTTTTGGAAATGAGCCTCTATTTCTAAAGAGGGCAGTGATTTCCTTTTGTTCCATTGTTCTTCTGCCTTCTCAATTCTTTCCTCGCCTATATACCAATTTCTTGTGTTAAATTTCATATGTTTGAAGTTTATAGTCATTTCTTCTTCTCTGATTAAATTCTAAGACTTTCAGTTCTGAAACTCATCTCTATATAGAGAATAGGAAAAGAAGATAAAGTCTTTTCTTCTCTAGATGCATTTATGTACATAGAATGAGTCTCCCTTATCCAAATTCTTGGGGCCAGAAGTGTTTCCTATTTTAGTTTGGGGGATTTTGAAATATTCACATATGCATGATGAGCTATCTTGGAGATAGGATCCAACTCTAGACACAAAATTCATTTATGTTTCATCTACTTTTATACACATAGCCTAGAGGTAATTTTATGCAGTATTTTCAGTGCACCTGTGTGTTTTGACTATGATCTGTCACATGAGGTCAGGTGTGGAATTTTCTACTTGTGGCAGTACGTCTTCACTCAAAAATTTTCGGTTTTGTAACTTTTTGGATTTCATATTTTAAGACTAAGGATGCTCCATCAAAGAGCATATACAAGTTTCCTTATGTCCATTTTGCTGATGGTAAAATTAGAAATCAAGAGGTTAAATAACTCAAAAGTGTAATATAGTGAGTGACAGTGTTCACATCTAGCTTGTTTTTATGTCCAAGCTATTACACAGAGGGACATAAGGTTTTTCTTTGAGATAAGAAACCCAAAGTACAGCTGGAACTATTTCAAGTGGGATTATTTGTAACTCTAAATTGGAGGCTGTTTGCACAATCTTCCTATTCTTCTCCCAGATTAACTCATGGCTATTGATGCATTGTTAGTCACAGAAAATTTTTGTTATGAAAAATGGTTTGAAGAAAATTGAGATCAGACTTCGAGTTGAAAACCTTCAGTTTCACAGTTAACACAAAGTAGGGACAGGTCATGCAAAGTGTCATCATCAGTAATCTTGGGCCTCAAATTTGATGGGATGTAGTAAATGTCACTCCAAATTATGGCACCTTGGAAACTGAGGAAAACAGCAGAAACAGGAAGTTCACTTTCTCTTCCCCTCTCCCTTCTTCCTTGAAGCAGATTATCCAACCCAGGAAGCTTCTCTCCTCCTGTTCTTCTCCCACTTCTTCCTAAAACCTTTATGTCAGATATCCTACCTACTAAACCCAGAGGGATGGAATGGGACACAAGGATGTCAAGAAGCACAAAATAAACAGGTCTTGTTAAACTCTTCAGGCACATTACCATCAGCTCATACCCTTATCTTCTTCAGCCATATCTCTGCCTAATTCTCCATGGCAAATGCACAAATTTCCCTTTTTCTTTGGGTCTTTTTTTTCCTGAAAGTTCCATGTTACATAAAACATTAAATAAATGAGTACATCTTTCTCTTGTTAATCTACCTTTGGCTATGAAGATTTCAACCATGAACTTTTCCTTGGATGAAGAAGAGACATTACTTCTTCTGTACAGATTTAACTCTTCTGCTTGGAAATGCAGGTACCTGGGGAGAATTAAAGCAACAGCAGTAACTGAGTTTTGAGTCAGATTATCATTTCCAATACTAGAGATGGGAGCTGTTATTTGCCTTAAGTATTCAAATTTCCATGTTATTCATCCTACAAATGTTTTCTGAAGAAATTTCTATGTTTTCCAATCAGATATTGCTAAGATTCATTTGAAAAAATGAACATAATAATGTCATAAAAATGCATCTGTGCATAACCCCTTTCCTTTCTTGGAAACCAAAATTCTATCCATGCGCTGAGCACCTGGTTTTGCTTTTTGTCATATTTGTGGTGCCATTTACTGAAATTACAACATTCTTTTGCATTTCAGTTACTCCTCCTTCATTCATTTTTCCTTTTTAGTAGCCAAATCTTTTGGGCTATGATTCTATTGGTCTGAATCTTTTTATACCAAAATCCTTTTTCTGCTATATTTCTCCATGTTCTGCAGACCCGTTCTTCTCTTGCAAGCACACATGTACCCATACATAAACACCCACTCATGTGAAGTCCAATTGTTTATGTCCAAATCAGGGTTTAGTAACTTCTGCAGCCACGAAGCTCATGGATATGAACAAAGAATAGGAAACAGAAAAAAATCAAAATAAATGACTGAAAGAAATAGGAAAAAAAACTCATTGAGGTTTGTGACTATGCTGAGATGGGAAGCCCAAGGTAGTATAAAGGTCTTAGACATCTGTAAGGATACATCAGCTACCTGAGGAGACTGAATTGCTCTCCATGGTCCTAAATAATGGTTCATGAGGGAAAGCTCAACACAATGAAATCTTTGCAGGACATGTAACTTAGAGAAAATAGAACTGATGCCCCATGGGTTCAGTGACTTTCTGTGCTTTAGATACACGTAGGAATCTCTGTGCGGAGATGTCCACATGGTGATGATGTCATGAATAGATTTAAGCACTGAATGAGCCATTGGACCTCTGAACCTTAAGATTTCTCCAACTTAGAATCTTAATCAGAGATCTATTATTTGCCTATATTAGATCAGAGCTATATTTTCTTCAATTCCTTATCTTCCTCTTATGCACTGTGTAATTCTAGACTATATTCTTATTCTTGAAAGCTGCTTTCTGATGATCTTAAGTATCCATCTGGAGCCAAGTATATGAGAAGAAAAAGAAAATAAGTGACAAAAGAGATAAAAATTTCTGGTAAGCTCAGTTTCCTTCTTCACAATCTTATAAGGATTTTGAAAGCCAAATCCCCATATCTCTCTGCAAGTACTTTTGTTCAGCAGCCCTTGTGGAAATCTTTTGTGAGAAAAAAACAAAAGACTTGGTTCCTAAAGAAAATTGTCAGAGCTTTGCCTGTGTTACTGCTGGTGAAGCCACATCACCTAGGGCTGGTGGATAATATGGTTACCTGCTGGAGTGGAACCAGCTCATTTGCATGTCACAAGGCTGGCAGCTTTGTGAGCCAAGGCACATTAAACTCTTACCTTACACATGTCAGCAGTGCTTGGGCCACTGCCACCTTCTCTCCCCAGCTCCTCAGCTTCCATTTCCTTGCTCCGTTTTCACTTCACATCTATCAGCGGCAATGGGGAATGGTCTCTGTCCTTCATCCTCTGTGCAGTCCTTTTGGCTTTGCCTTTCTTTTGCTACTACTAACAGGATAATCATAAGCCTGACTTACAGATTCTGGCTTACACTATAACATCTACTGTGTCATTATACTCTCCTTCATGTATATTGTATTCTATGGGACCTATGAAATCCCTCAATTCAACAGTTTTCATTTTGGCTTTTCTCCCCTGGGCCTAGAATATTCCTTATTTCTACTATTCTTTAAGACTCAGCTCATCTACCACCTGGAGAACCCTCATGTAGGAAAGCATTATAGGCCATGCTTATGAGACCAATACAAGCATCATTGAGGAAATGTTTTCTGCAGAGCAAAGCTGATGGTAGGATATCATTGCAGAATAAGACTATCTGACAGAAAAAAAGATGGTACAATTCCAAGGGGCATGTGATAGTTTTTAATTATCAAGAACAAGGTATGTAGAAACATCATAAGGAATGGCAAATTTACAATTGAGAGAACGAACACAACTTTCTAGAGGCAAAATAGATGCATAGCTAACAAGAATATTTTAAAATCATTTTTAAAGCCAGCTGATGTAAAAGATGAATAAGCAGGTCTCTGAGAGCAGCTGCCCCAGTGAAATTTCAGTCCCTTACCTAGTTTCTAGATCCGAGAGTTTTCAGGCCAGCCACCCAGTGACCAGAGGATAGGCAGGGCTCCTAAAACTCGGTGTAAATTCATGAGCAGAGTACACTGCAATGATCCCTATGTCTTTCCCCTGTTACTACCAGCGGCATAAAGGACCTATGGTCATTGGCTTAGGGGCGTGCACATTGGGAATTATTAAACCATTTTGAGGATTCGTAAACATAAAGTACAAAAATCATATTGATCCCTGGGGACTTTAAGTATTATTGTATCCCCTCTCTCTAAACAAGAGCCACGAGGACCAGATAATAAATGCAGCCCTAGTTTAGGCCTGAATTAAAGTGAATCACAAACCTACATTTATTATTTCCCTTTTCCTTTTTTTTTCCTTTGACTGTATATAGGAGTAACTATATAGGGTGTCTATCAAAACCCTCATATTGGCCTTTTGTTACCTGTCTGGAATCATGTCATCCTGGGGAAAACTAAATGAGGAGGCTCTGAAACTGCCTTCACTCTAGACCAAGAGATTAAATTTTTTAAAAAGAGTTCCTAAAGCTAGGGAAGTTGCATGCCTGTAATCCTAGCATTTGGGGAAGCTAAGGTGGGAAAATCACAAGTTTAGCCCAGTCTGGGCAACTAGCAATTTAATTAGATCCTGCCTCAAAAAAGTTAAATAAATAATTAAAAATAGGGCTGGGAATGCAGCAGTGCAGAGAAAGAAAGAAAAAAAATTACTGGGGAGGAAGGCTCACAGTAGGTCTAGTCTATGATTTATAGTCTTGCTGCTTGGATCATGTAACCTTCTCAGAACTGTTCTGTTACAATAATCTCGGGTGGAGAAAGGTGCCATGTAGCATTCATGGCAACCTACAGCAGTGGACATAGCGCCAAGACTTTCAGACTACAAATGTGCATCCAATGAAGAGCATTCACCACAGAAAGGACACTAAATCATGCCCAGGATGACATAGGCAGCTGGCCAAGCCAGCATCTATTACCAGCCCTACCAGCAGCAGTGCCACAGGTGTGTAGAAGGAAAGACCATGGCAGGCAGAGGACAGGTGTGGTGAAGAGCCTGGGTTTCCATTTAACAAGGCAGAATTAAGAAATGATACATTTAGTGATTGTTCAAGTTAACAGCAATAGAAATTCTGTGAACCCTTTGCATAACATCCTCTCTTAAAGGGCAACCAGCCACTTGGTAGCAAGTTGACTGCCCTTATTCTTTTCCCAGAGAAGTGATTGTTGCACTTTATGTAGACTGGAATCAATAGATATTCTGAATGTGAATTTGCACATCCTATTTGCAGGGCTCTAGCCAGCACCACAATCAGAGGACTTCTAGAATCATGGAATTGGAAAAACACCACATTGGACCAAGGTACTCGGTTTAAGACAAAGCAGATGTGGCTGGAGGCACCGAGCAAACACCCATTGCCCCTGCCCATACCACAATAGGCAGCAGCTGCCATCTGTTAAAAGGAAAAAAATATCTTCCCTTCACATTTATCTCTGAAGCTTTGCAGAAAGCTCACATCTGAAACCACACTCCTGCTGTTCAGTTTTGATAAATACTGTTCTATCATGAGGTTTTAGTTAGTATAAAGGAAAGAGATTTGGCAATGGATTTTATGCCTGAAGCTACAGTGAATACCATAGAGAATCTTCCTCCTTAAAGGCATATTCTTCTCTGGATTCTCTTTGCATCAATCATCATCTCTGAAAAAATTATGCAAAGAACTGTCTGTATAATTTCTAAAAGGTTATCTTCTTGCCTACTCTCTGCTTTTTTTAAATGGTGTATTTCTGCATAATTACTCAGACAAGCTGCCCAGTGTTTGAATCTTTAAGCATACTATGGTTTATAGGCCACATTCAATCCACTCCTGTTTTGTAAATAAAAAAGTTTTATTGGAACACAAGTAGACTTATTAATTTCCTTATTGTCTATGGCTACTTTCATGCTGCAATGGTAGAATTGAGTAGTTGAGACAAGAGAATGTATGACCCTGCAAAATCTGAAATATTTATTATCTGGACCTTTGCAGAAAAAATTGTCAAGCTTTGCTGTAAGCCCACAGCTGAAGAGAACTACTATTGGATTCAGTGATTTTTCAGCAATGATATTTGCTGACTTTTGTTTTGGGTAGAGAATATAGACACTACTTTGCCCACTCTGAGCAAACCCCATCATCCCACTGTCAAACTGTTATCTCCCTTTGTAAATAATAGATATATTATTCAGAGGTAATATGATCTGGAAATGTGGTTTTGGTTTTTCTTCTTTAGATTTATTTTTGTCATGTTTATTCATTTATTTTTATTAGTACATGATTGTAGTATATAATGTTTACACCCCTTGTACGGAGTTAGTACATGCACATAGCTCATTTTAATTCCTTTGCTCATCCTGTATCCTTCCTCTCTTACCTGCTCTCCATAGCTTGATCCCTCCCCATTTGAGAGACATCTCCTACTTCCTATTATTCATCTTTTATTTTGCTCTTTATCTATAATTTGGGTTTGAATATAAGAGAACTTCTAGTATTTCAAGACCCTGACCTATCATATACAAAGAAAGAAGAGGCAGAAGTACTAGACAGAAGACTGGGGCTGTTGTATGAGGGGGCTTCATATTTAGAGCTCCAGTTTTCTTGGGGTACGCTGTCTCTGGTGTTCAACTTAGGACTTTCTTTCCATCTTCCCACTATTCCTTCAGTAATGTCTGTCCTCTAAAATCAGGGAGCCACGTCCCTCTTTGGACTATTTGCAAGGATCCATTGGCTAATTTTTGCCAATGTGCTATGAAGATTGGAGCTCATTATGTCCTTGTTAAGCATTATTGATTTCAGGCCTTATGCTCGCTCTTCACAGTCTTTCCACTAATTACGTGCATGTTTCATTTTTCTAAGTGAACATCAATGTCACAGAGATTTCCCATGGAAAAGCTGACAGCTCAGCACTATCTCCCCTAGAACAAATAGATTTTTCATTGAAATCAACATATCTTTCTGAATCGAATAGGTTTTCATGGGACCAATAAATTTCTTCAAAACAATGCATTTTTATTACAACATATTTTTGTTCAAACCAATACTTTTTGACAACCAGATATTAATGATCTGGCCAGAACTATAAATTTACCCCAAACTATGTGTTTTCTCAGCAGAAAATAATTTTTCATATACAAAACATTTTTATTTGAATCAATCCTTTTCTGAAATCAGATATATTTCTGCAGGGGACCCTGGGGACCTCCTTACTAAGAAATGTCATTTTGTTTAAAGGCACATGGCCTGGGTTTTAAACTTTCCTAATGTCCTACCTTAAATATCCTTCTTCAAAAGTGAGATAAAAACTATGAAAAATATACCGCTTTATTTACGAACCAGAAATACACTAAGATATCAGTAGATAGATTTTATACAGCTTGAAATAAACAGACCTCAAGTTCCATTTATTGTCACAGCAGACACCAGCCAGCAGTACGTTGCTTTTTTGAGTGTAGAAGAGACAAAGATCACACTCATCCTTTGAGCTGCTCTGTAAACACACTAACGGGAGAGTACCTTGACTACAGTACAAAGTTCCTCTCTTTGGCACCAGGCAGCAATGCCTGTACTGCCTTTTCATAACAGTTATCTTGCCATTTTATATTTTCTCTACATTTAACTGAAGAGGAGGAGAAGTGTACTTTAAGGAAGAATGTTACTGCTGATAGTAATTTTTGCATATCAGCCTTGCCTGGAAGCAGGTCCCCAAAAGATACTGAGATTCTAATCCTTCTTACATGGAGGTCAAATGTACGAAATGCAAAAATTGACTCAAGGGTTATAAGAAGTTCTGATTTGAGAAAAATAAATAGTTTGAAAAAATTTCTTTAAAAGTTCTCAATTAGATATGATATATATTTCCAGTGTTTTCCATTCATTTCATTATTTTATTCTTTTCCTTTGCAACTGCATGCCCATTTGACTATCTTAAGCCCACAATAAGGATTCATCATTTCTAGACCATCTAGGGACTGCCATCTTTGTCTCAACTACAGTAAATTTATGGCACCTGTAATTCTTACTACCAGTAAGAGCACATTTATTTTTCTGTTCCTCACTCATTTTCATGAAAATAATAAAGGGAAAACACAAAGGGAATGTTCAAATAATTACACTATGCATTTCCAGACAAAGGTAGCTATGCAGTGAACACAGAACGCTCAGCTGGCAGGTTGTATAGTCTTTCAAAATAGTCAATTCTCTCTTGATGTAAAAAATTCACTTTCAATATATATGAGACAATTTGGGATTAACAACGTTGAGGGAAGAATGACTGTACTGTGAAAATGTAAAGAACTCATTGAATGTAAAAAATAGCATTGAAAACTGAATACATAGGCCTTTATTAATAAAAATATTACAAATTGTTAAGCATTTACTATGAGCAAATCACTGTGATAAGCACTTCACATCTGTTTTCTTATTTCCATTTTATGAGGAATCTAAGAAATAGGTATTTTTATTCCCATGATTATCTACAGAAACAAAACCAAAAAAAAAATTCAAAAGCCTATTTGCCAAAGCTCAAGGGACAAATATGCTTTTTAAGCTTCAGTTTTCTTATTTGCAGTTAATTACAACTGCCCCACCAACCTGGTTTTAGATAATGACATGGCCAGAATATTCTGAAGAGAGGTACTAGGAACACATAAAGTAATTCTTGGTAAATGCAACTTCATTTCTCAAACATGGACGGATTTTTTTCATATTTTTCAATTGATTACTTCACTTCTTTATAAAAATGTTCATGTGGGACTGCAGGGACTCATTGGCAAGAGAGGAACTTGTGTATCAATAACGAAGTTTAATTCAGGCACAGAAGATGGAGCCAAGGATTCATGATATCGATGGTTACAAGGTAAAAAATGAGCAATGATAGTGACCATATCACATATTTACGGCATGCTCTTATTTTAAGTGACAAAACACACTGATACTTTTTTTAGTTCTGGGCCTTGAACCCAAGGCCTGTGCAGTGAGCTACATACCCAGGCACCCCTGCCTTCTCCACCACCCACCTTTGTTCAATTTCTTATCTGAAACAGCCTTGCTAAGTCTCTAAATTGCTGACAAGCCCTGTGCCATTTCACCATACAGATAAGTATTTAGCTGTCAAATAAAAGTAGCAAAACAGAACACTTAGAATAAGATGCAAATACATAAAACATTCACTACATAAAGCATTTGAAAGTTTTTCACTTTGCTTTTCCCTATAAGCCACCCAGAGTGCTAGTTATCTACTCTGTTATCCAGTCTACCACTGACCACACAGGATTAACAAGCAGGTCTCCTCTTCTCCAAGACTAGCGCTTTTTACAGGAGCCATTCCTGTGGAGGTAGCACCTGCTATGTGGGTCCCAAATCCTGCAGGCCTCCTTACATAGGGACCACACCAAGGCAAGAGGGGAGACAAAGGCCCAGAAGAAACCTTGGTCTTGGTGTCTTCAGGAAAACCAGGAGCTGTGATGCTGAGCAGGAGTTGCTGAGGGCTTTGTATGCTTACAATCAGGTCTTGCCCATGGGCCCTGCTTGGAGTAGGTTGAGCATAATGAAGAAATAGTCCAGTGGGTGAGGCTGAGGAGGAAGTATCAGGCCAGTTCCAAATACATAATCATTTTCTCCTTATGAAGATAGAGCCCATCTTTGCAATTCCATTGCATTTGAGATGTATTATATATGTATATATAGTACCTACAATATGCTTTAGACTAAGTGCTATCACATATGTTAAGTGGGAAACATGGTAATTGGGTCCATTTCTCTAGATCTCAGTTTTCTTACCTATAAAATAAATGTAATTAAGTAGATCCATTTTCAGAGATGCTACGTGTTTTGCCTTGTGAAATGATCACATCTTGATATTAATCTGCCATTTGGTGGTCTCACAGTTGAATGCCAGCAGCACAAAATATTTGTCCGTGGTTCAAAGAGAGGCAGAGGGAGGAGCTGACACTGGCTAAGACTAGGTGCGAGGTCTTCCAAAGCCACGTGCTAGGCTCTCTACCACAACCCAACAGTTCCCACTCACTACATCTCCTATGGGCTGCCTGTGTTGGAAGAGGCCTCAGCAGTTTCCCAGTCCTACTGCTTGTCCAGTACTAGTTAGGATAATCACACAGCATGGCACCACAGCTAGGCTGACATATGCCTCTGGCACAGCAAATTGAACCCCAAGAGAAACCACACAGTTTAGATTTCCTTCTGCCACTGGGCTTCCTCCTTCTGTCCACCACTGGACCCCCAGAGAGCATATTCATGATCTGTTTTAGATACCTGGCTCAGGTTTTTCGCACGTTCATTATTCTTGGCACACATCTCACAGTATGATGAGCCACATGCTTTCAAGGGTTGATAAGGAGTCACAGTTTGGAAAAACCCTCCTGAAAAACACTTCATTTGGTGCCAACTGGGAAAAGGATGTTGAACTTCACACAGGTCTCAAGATGGTAGCCAGGGTAACTTGAGACTCTTCCCTAGAATACAGAGCCAGTTTTTCTCCTGTATCTCTCTCCTCCATATTTTTCCTGGAGGTGTAACCACATGTCCTTACCTACCCTTTTTAACATCCTGACTCTGAACAAACTAGGATAACTGAATGAGATTTTTGTAAGGATGAGACATGGAGCAGGCACCCATTGAACATACCACATTTGTATCATAGAAAAGTGTGTTCATAGTGTCTCCACTGCATCAGAAGGAGCTTTCTCATTTATTCCCCACTCTCCTCACGGCACACATGCTTCCTCACCCTGTGTGTTCCACTGAGGGGAAATCAAGGCCAGAGGCTGAATGGAGGGAAAAACCAGACCTAAATATATGAGTTTACAGAGGGCAGAGAAGTTTACAAAATAAAACAGGCAAAAGTAAAAAAACAAAACAGTATTTCAGCAATGGCAAAGAGACAGGAAGGGGGCTAGTGAGGAGGGACTATCCAATTTACATCCCAAACAGAGCCAATGTGAACTGAAATTCAAGTTTAAAGAAAAACTAGTGAGCCCTTCTGGATTACTCTATGCATTTCTTGTATGCACCTGACTGTCCCAGTCAGGGACTTCTGTAATGTTATCTGGGCAACACAGCAACTTTCCTAACTTTATAGGCACAGAGAATACCTGCATGGATAGGATGATAGAGACAGGTCTTTCTATCAGCATCAAAAGTAAGACATGCAGTCATTGTGATATGTTAAGACTGGATCATTATTCATGCATTAATTCATTCCTTTAAATAATAAATCTGAACACTTATTATATTCAAGGAACTTTATAGGAACTGTGTTTTATCCTTGTACTGACAGTTTATAAGCTATTTGGGAAAATGAGACATCAAATTGCAGCATAAATTTAGAGGAATTTCAGAGGGATTTAACCTTAAGTACAAAATGAGTGGTATAAACAATAATTGCTGTGAGTTCATGAGAAGATTATACTTTGGATTGATTGGGGAAGGCCTTGTTGGAGAGATGAGATGGCTTTAATGAATGGATAGGAATTTTTAGAAAGAGTGGAGACAACCTGGGACATGGGAAACATGTCAGAAGTGCAGAGGAAGTATGAGCATGCCTTAAATGAGCAATGAGTATAGCCAGCTTAACTAAAGGTGACTGTTTTCAACAGTAGTTAGTTGAAGACTTGGGAAAGGTAGATTATGGGTAGATTAAGTGACATATGGATATCAAGCTCAGGAAAAACTTTCTGCTCAGGAAAATGGCCTGATGGGAATAGCATTTTGGAATAAACATGCGCTGGCTGAGAATGAATAGTGGCAGTGTGGGTCAAATGGTAGACCATAGGGGTAGATGATCATTAGCAGGCTTTTATGATAATCCAGACAGGAGGATTAGGATGGTAGAATTGGGCAAAAAAAGAAAGTCATCACTCATGAGTGCAGTATGGAGAAGGAAATAGAAAGTTTTGTTGACTGGATATAGAGCAAGAAGGCACTAAAAGATGCATCTAAGATTTTGAATATGTGAGTTTTACCACTAACAGAAGATTTTGAGGACTGAAAATATAAAAGGATCAGTTTCTGTAAAAGAGAAGGATGGCATTATCAGAGGAGAAGACTGTTGCATTGAATTCTGAACAGATTTATTGTGAGAGTGTCTCCAATTTGTTTAACTTCCAGTCAAAGACTGTGGTAATTGATCCTTCTTACAGTCCTAGTTTCATGTTCTCCTTTCCCCTCCTAGCAGGGATTTTCAGTAGTCTCAGTACTTTAGATTCTCCTGCAAGATTAAGAGGATGTTTGGAAATCCTTAAATCTAGGTTATATTCAAGCCCCAAATTAGAATCTCAGGGAGTGGGATCCAAACATTTGTAGTTTTTTAAAGCTCTTTAGGTAATTCCATTGTGTTGTTGTCTTAGTTACTTTTTTCCTTGCTGAGATAAAATTCCTGACACAAGTTAATGGAAGAAGAACGGTCTATTTCAGCTCACAGTTTTCAAAGGTTTCAGTCCATAGTCAGCTGGCTCCAAGGCAGGGAGACAGGGCAGAGGGGCATCTCAGAGGAGAAACAGTCCATGGCAGAGCAAAAGTCCATGGAAGAGCAGCAGGAGGCAGCAAGCAGTGAGTCTGCCTTCTTTGTGTCCCTTTATATCCCATCCATTAGCCACATCCAGAGCTATGCTAATACAATTTAGTTATCACACACTCATATTCCCACATATCACACCCTAATCCTGCATTACACACCCATGATCCAGTCATCTCACAAAAGCCCCACCTATGAGTGCATGAGGCTCAGAGAAGTCATCTAGATACAAGCTATAAAAGTAGCTAAGGTGAAGACCAAGGTCTTCCTGGTATTAGTAGCATGATATTTTCGTATTTCTTCCCCAGAGAAGAAGAAAATACTTCTAAACATGAAATTGTTCATAGAGTGATTGAAGTTGCAAGTATTTATTCAAAGAATGCTTATTGTAGGCTTGCCATGTGTCAGGATTCATATTACTGTTCAGGATATATCTGTGAACAAGTTCAAAAATAGAAACACTTTCTTTCTTAAAGTTTACATTATAATTGTTAGAGATAAGTAATTAATAATATATATAAGTATTAGAAAGTGATAAGTGTCATCGAGAAAAAATAATTCAGGAAAGAGAGATGGAAAGTAATTCAGACAGGTAAGATTCTAAATGGTAGACATTTACAATAGTAGTGTTAGTTGAGAGTTAGGCATGGACTTAACGCAAGGGAATGAGCCATTAACCTAGAAGAGCATCCTCGGGAGGAAGAATTCTTTTTGGAGCTTTGAGATAAAGTGCACACCTGGGCTGCTCTAGGGAACCAAATAGCCAGAGCAGGGAAAGAAAGGGGAGGATGAAGTCAAAAAAGGAGAAAAAGAGGCAAAGAGGTAGGTTAGTTGAGGCCATTGTAAAGACTTGGGCTTTCTGTCCTGTTGTGGATTAGGCCTGGATGTCTCCCAAAGCCTCATGGGTTCAGAGGTTGAGATTTTGGAAGGTGATTGGATCATGGGGGCACTATTACTCACCAGTGTGTTAATCCACTGAAGAATTCTTAAACTGAATGTTCTGTTAGAAAGTGGGGTTTGGATGGAAGAAGGGGAACGACCTGGAAGGGTCTATCTGCCTCCCCAGCTCCTCCCTTCTCTTTCTCTGTTTCCTGGCCATCATGACATGAGCAACCTCCTTCACCAGATCTTTCCACCATGGCCTTCCTGGATGGAACCAGCCAACTATACACTGAGTACTCTAAAAACCAGGAACCTAAATAAACAACTCATTTCAGTGGGTGTGGGGTATTGTGTCCCAGTGATAGGAAAGTGACTGAGACACTACTCATAAGATGGAAGACTTTGGAGGGTATTGAGCAGAGCTTTGACATGATTCAACTTAGGTTTTAGTATGAAGAAGTAATAAATGGCTTCTACATTCAAAATAGATCATTGGGGAGTATGAGCAATTCTTGAGTTCCTAACCATAATTTATTTGTTATTTTAAAGTAAGGACAGGTCTAGGGATTTAGCTCAGTGGTGCCGCCACCTGTCTCAAAAGCACAAGGTACTGAGTTCGATCCCCAGTAACAAAAAACAAAAACAAAAAAAACAAACAAAAAAGTAATAACAACAACAGCAAAACAGGCACTCTGTTCTGTCTCTTTGCCCTAGAATATTCTTGTTAGCACCTGTCCATCTGTCAAAGCATAGCTCAGATATCCCCACCTACAAAAATTCATTCAGAATTGGGCAGATATGATTTGAATATTTGTATCTTTCAATCTTTCTTTCCTCTTCCTCTTCCTCCTCCTCTTCTTCTCCCCCCCTTCATCTTCTTCTGTTTGGATATTTATAGTTATTTTCACTTCTTTATTGTACAGTATATTTTGCCTATACTTTTCCTATCTTACATTTTCTCTACCTTCTTACTCCAAATGTGCCCTCCCTTGTGCCCTATCTCCATGACTGGCTAAGTATCCAAACCACCTAAGTAAGCATATCCTTGCTTCTTCTCTGTTTCTCAAACATGTATCTAATTACCAAGCTTTGCAATGCTATCTCTTAAAGGGTTCTAGAATATGACCACTTTTCTCCTTCTCATTACTGTTTCCTACCTTAGGTAATTTTTGTCTCTCACCTAGATTATTGCAAAACTTCTAACTCTTCCAGTTCACAACAATTCAACCCTGTATTAATAGTTGTAGGCAGATAATTTTTTCTTCTAAAATGAGAAAAAAATCATATCACTTGCTTACCTGTTTAAGCCTTTGTGGTTCCATCAAGTCATTAAAATAAAGCACATAATGTTTAATATGATATAAAAGATGTTCCATGATTTCTGTCTTCATTACTTGTTCAGTTGTACATTTTGCCACTCTAAGCCCTGACCATACCAATCTTCTTCTTTTTTCCCTTCTATTTCCTTTCTTCCATAATTTACTCCTGCTCTTTTGGATTTTTTCCTTTTTTATCAAATGTCTGTCTCTCTAATTTCAGTTTTGATGAATTTCCATAAACAAAGCCTTCAATAATCTATAAGTGTCCTTTAAATGTTCCTTCCTGGGCTTCATCCTCATGATAACAATTATATTATTTCCCTCTAATTCTCACTAATCTATTATTTTCATAAATAGAAAAACTATGTTAATACTCTTCATCATTTCATCCTCACCAAAATGCTTTAAAAACATAGTATAGGCTCAATAAATGATGTAGGAGTGAGTCACTGTGGAATAAATCCTCTATAATTATGTTACAAATCTTGGAGGCAGTCACAGTGAATGATACAAATTTGCTTCCACACAATAAACACTGAGCAAAGAAACAAATGCAGGCAATATTTATTCATTTTTCATTCCAGGGTCCATAAGGAAACCAGTAGAAAACCAAATACTATAGTCTTGATCTAATCTGTACTTTCTGGAAGAAAAAAAAACCAGGCCCATCAAAAATTAATACAAGCGTTAATCTCTTTAACAATACATCCTTAATATGACAAATATGAAGTTACACACCACAAGTGTCAAACATACAAACAACAGAATAAAACCAATAAAAAATGACATTGAGACCTTAATCGTGAGAACTTAATTGGGCTAACTTAGATGTGAAAATCGAATGCCAAGGTCTGCTCTACTATGTTAGTTCCAGATATTTTCTCAGCTTAAATTTGCCATGCTTAAGTGTTCCTAAAATTTAATATCCACGCTAGGGGCAATTAATTCTCATACAAGGAGACTGAGATGAAATTGTGATTCTTTTATGTCTGGAGATTAAACACCCTCTGTAGTACGAGAGGGAAATGTAAATGGTTTGCATTTTCATATACTTTGGCTCTCAGCATCTTTGTCACCCAAAAGATGCCCACCAGTCAGGAGGGAGCAGCCCTGCACCACCAGGGCTGAGCACATTGCTTTTGTTCATTCTCCTGGGGGGAGGACGTTTTCGGCATGTAACCACGCCCTCTGAGACACAGAAGTGAATTAAAAGTGGATTTAGAGAGCACCAAGTAAGGATAAACTGCAGTCCTGAGAGGAATAAATTCACTGTCTAAACTCCTGTTAGGCTGCTGGGGGAGGGACTGAGAAAGAGTAAAGTTCACTGTATACTGGCAAACAAACAAGTACGCCATTTCTTTATTCTTATTAAAATACAAATAATTTATAAAAGCAAGATTAAAGAGCTTGTTAAAAATATCTTGAGTTTTAATGTCAAATGAAAGTGCAGAATTAGTTATCACACCACAGAAACTATACTCTGGGAGTTTATTCTAACCTAATGCATGACACACACTCCAGAAATACGTGGAGAAGTGGCTGTGGGAGTCATTTCATTGGAGGAGCATCTGTACCTGAGTCTCCTCTGCAGCATGTGGCCTTGGGGTTGCTGAGCCTGTGCTCTTATAATTAGCAGGGTTGCTGATGGCCAAGGATAAGAGGGACTTTTAAGAGTGACCACAAAGAATCTATTCTTCTCCCTCAGCCTGGCCAGCCTATACCAGTAAGACTTCTACTGGGCCTTTCTCAGGACTTAAAATATGACAGGCACGTAAGAAATACACTCTGAGATACATAGTTCATCCAGCCCAGAATTATCTTTGAACCATGAAAAACCAAAAGCTATTGGATGCGAAGACTCACCATAATTGTTCTTCCGAGAATCCTCTTAGGGCCTGGGAAAATGTAAAGGGACACCATTGCCCCTTGTGTTCCCAATGTCTCACTGACACACCTCATTTTGCTTCTCTTCCAAACTAACTCACATTCCTTTTTAAAAACTTTTTTACTTATTTTTAACTGACGACTCTATATGTTGTATATATTGGTTGTGCACAGGTTGTTTTGAAATATGCACATGATGGTCAAATGGAGCTAATGAACATATGCATTACCTCCTATCTTTATATTTTTATTGGAAACCTTTAAATCTGCTCTTAGCAAGTTTCAAGAATATGATGCATTATTACTAACTATAGTCACCATGTTATACTTAAAGATCACTTGAACTTAATCCTCCTGCCTAATTGAAATTTTGTGTCCTTTGAAATACCTCGCAAAACCCCCCATCCTTCAAATTATATTTCTTGAAATCCACCTCTTGACTAGCATTGTTCTAAGTGTTCTTCCTTCTTGGAAATATTATTGAGATTCTATATATGGTAACTTTGTAGTTATTCCATTTAATCTTTTTGCATCTTGTGGAGTGGCTCTTCTTTATCCTTAATTTTAGAGAAACAACAGTATTACAATTATGATTATGACTGCTTTCTCCAGCACATAGAGTGTAAGTTATTATTACTGGTTGGTAGACTGTGGATTTACTGCTTGTTTTTATCTTTGCTTTTTACTTTGTCAAAATAAGTTCCAATTCTAAAACTTTTCTGCTATATTATTATAATAACATTGGTCCTCCAAATCTCAGGTTTTCTGTAGAGAAAAGGGATATATCATTTAACTTTACAATTCATCTACATTTTGAATTTTCTGTCATTTAATATTTACTGATTTAAATGGAACATATTTTATATAAACATTAGTTAAAGCCAATATTTGTCTGTCGTTTCACCTTTTCTCTGGTATATGAAGAGAGAAGTTGGAAAGCAAGTATTTTTCATATTAGAAAAAAACACTGCAATTTCATCCCTGTGTCTTCTTCAGTCTTTCACATCCTCTCTCTGATTCCTAGGACCAAGAGAGTACTGTATATTCCTCCTGAAAAGTTCACATGATGCTTAGCTGTTTTGCATCAACTATTAAGTAGGATTTACATTGCGTTAGCTACTTTAAGTAACCTATAGATGATTTATAGTATATTGGAGGATCTTCCTAGTTTTTAGTGCAAGTACTACTCTACCTCATGTAAGTGTTGAGTATCTATAGATTTTTATAGCCACAAGGTGGGGTGGGGGAGATCCAGGAGTCAGTTACCTGCCAATACAACTTTATTGGGACAACTTTACTGGGGGTCATTATCCCTTCTCTATTTTTTTCAGTGGCACAAGTTATGGAGTCAAGGGGTAATGTAGTTTATTAATTTTACTGTGTGGCTTGCTATCTATGTGATCTTGAGAAAGCCACATAATTTCCCAAGGCTCCATGACTTCCTTAAAAAAATGGGGGGAAAGGCACACTTAACACATAAGGTTGCTGTTAAACTGAAGCTCAGACAAGTCTAGTAATGTAAAGCCCATATGTACATCTGACTTGTAATAAGTTTTCAAAAACTAAATATGCTTTAAAATCCAACTAGAGCCCAGGTCCAGCTTATCCTTGCTGGAATGTACAGTAATGCACAGTAGAGAGTTCTACACATGTAGTAATACCCCAGTAAGAAAAAGCACACCACACGAAAACAAAGAGGGCAAACTTTTCAGAAAAGAAACATGTATTTTTAATGCTTAGTAGTCACTGTGAGCAAAAAGTAGAAATTTGATGGGATTCCCTCTCCTTATTTTGCATTGATTCACAGATATATGGGCAGCAGCATCTTTTTAGCTCCTATATCTACTAATGTTTTAAGTCTCTGTGGTAGTTATTTTTCTCTCATTGCTGAGACAAAATACCCAATATCCAAAGTTGGAGGGAAAGGAGTATATTTGGCTTACAGTTTATAGAAGTGTCAGTCCCATAATTGGCCAACTCCAAGGCAGAGATAAACAAACAGGCTTGGCAGAGCAGAAACAATATGACCTGTACAAGGTAGCAAAGGTAACAAGAGAATGTAACAGCATCTTTCTGCCCCTTTTATCTTATTCAGGACTATGGGGATCAAGGCAGTGCCAAACTAATCACTCACGTGTAGTGGTTTAGTAATCACACACCCTTAACCCTAGCATCACACAGTCCAGATTCAACTACTTCTGAAAATGAAAGTCCCACCTGATCTGCATGAGGCTTTGGGGGGACAGCTAAACACAAACCATAACAGTCTGCTTAGCAGACAGGATAGAAACCTTCCTTCCAGGGAATGCATAAAGAGTAATACCCACGCCCAAGCAACAGTTCCACACACTCAGGTTCTCCCTCACGAAACGTGAGAGGGGAAACAGTGAAATCTTAGTCCTCATTCCTCTCAGATAAAAACGCTAACATCTACTGATCACCTACACTACTTGTCACGCTGTTTACATGCATCATGTTTTTTGGTTTCCAACAGGATTCCTGCCTTAGCCTGTGAGAACCCTAGGCTCTTGGATTCAGTGCCACGGACCACCCAGCTACCCAGGTAAAGATGTGGGAGAAGCAGCCTCACCTTTTTTTCTGGATCCAAATGTTTAATCCCTGTTCTGGATAATCTTGCTGTTTGGGTTTTTTTTTTTCCAAAGGAACCTGTCTTAGTGAAGTTTAGGGTGAATCCTGTATTTAGACCGCTTCTTCCAGTTTTAAAATCAAGAGGGAAGAAAAAATGAAACAGGTAGGAGAAAAGATTGTGCAATTTGGAAAAAAGACTGCTAAAGGAGACAACAAAGCTAACTAACCCCAGCACAAAGGATTGTTAGCAGGACTGATGAAGTAAATAATGCGGGCTGCACAGTGTTCCTTGGAGGAAGGGACTTTATGACTAACCCAGGCTGCTTTCCTCTTGAAAAGGGAATTACATAAATGTTGATTGTTTGTTTAGCACAACTTGACCTTTTACGGCTAGTGATTTTTTTTTTCTTCCCATGAAAGGCAAGGCCTGGAGATCATAGGGCACCTCCAACATGTGGAGCTGCCAGAATTTGCATTGTGAGGTACCAGAAAAGCATCTTGGTCCCAGACGGCCTCGCCCAGGGAAGCATGGGAATGTGCATGGGATAAGCAAGGGGCTGGGTGCCATGGCATTTGCTTTCCATTGAGTAGGATTAGAGATTCTGACATGAATGATTAATCACCACAGTGCAGATTGCTGATGAACACAGGAAAGTGTCCACCACGGGGACTGGATGGTGCGCGCAATCTATTCCACACAGCTGCTGAGTGTTTCTGTCCCTTCCACTCACCCTGTGCTTGCCTTAGATTCCTTACTCTTTGTTCCTCTCCTTTAAGTTCTCTCTACTTTTCTTTTTAACTCAATATTCTCTCTCTCTCTCTCCCTCTCTCTCTGTCCGTCATAGTCATTTTCTTCTCAGCCCATCTTTCTTGACTTTGATACTTTCTTTCTCTCTTCTTTTCTGTCACTGCTCCCTTTTGTCTTAGATGCCCAGGTCTGACACCCAGAGGAACACAGCAGGGCTTCTATTGAGGGTTCAGAAGACAACATTTGAGTCATTTGTAGGAAAATGGATGCATCTTGAGATCATAATATGAAGTTAAATAAATCAGACACGAAAGGTTCAATATTACATAGTTTCCCTCAAATGAGAAACCCTAAGTATAGATGATTTAAAGAACAAATAAAAGATAGATGATAGGGAACAGGTAGGTAGACTTTGAGGAGATGGGAATGGGATCTGAAAATGGAGAGAGATGGGAGGGAGAGAAGGAGAAGGAGAAATAAAGAGGATCGAAATGGGATATGTACACGTTATGCATATGTACCAATTCCTCACCAAAAATATACATACTAATAAAAACAAGAAACAGCATTTGATAGCAATGGGCTAAATTGCTGCTTCTCTCCTCACATCCATATTCACTATGTCACAGAAGAAAATAGCGTTAGTGTGACTGAGGTCAAGAATGGAAACAGAATTCTACAAAGCCACACCCCACGTACAATGTTATGTAAAAAAACGCAGAAGTAGGAACCAGATTTGTAGGTCTAGATGGCTGAAGTTGTGAAGGCTCTGAGTAGTTCCCTTTTTCTGGGAATATATTTGGAGGGAGATTATTTCTTCTGTGTTTGCTATATTTTGTTAATGTACTGCTTTAGAATAATGTTTTCTTTTTAATCATTTGGAGTTTAGAAAATTGCTGTCATTTCTCTTTGAAAAAATAATACTTATATCTTGTTAATCTTGTTAATCTACTGTTTAACTTTAGAACAGTATTTGTCTTTTAATCATTAGGATTTTAAAAGTTATATTTACTGTAGCTTCTCTTTATAAAATGATACCTTTGCAAGTATGATTATTGATGCAGAGCAAGAACTCTAGAAGCCTCATTTTCTCTCTTGATTCCTAACTTCACCCTTCTTAGTGGTGTCACCCTAAATCAGTGGTCCTCAACCATTAGCACATGCCAGAATCACTGAGAGAAACCTTGTACAAATATGCACTGCTATTTCCCCACCCGAGTTTCTGGCTCAGGGAGTGTAGGACCAGGTCCAAGAATTTGCATTTCTGATAAGTTTCCAGCTGCTTCTGTTGGTCTGAGAATTGCATTGAGAACCATTTCCATAAATGACTTTCTTGGCTGTTATGTTCTTGGCTCCTTTTGTATTTATAAATGCATGTAGGGTCTGTGGCCTAGGATTTACAATTTTAAAAAATTGAGGATTATTCTTAGGGAGATGAAATGCTACTGCAAAATTGACCAAATATCAGAGAAGAGTATGACATACCTGAGAAAGTCATTTAAGATAAAGCTCTCAAATTGACAGTGTCTCCTCAGACCTCCAAAATCTTTTGTCCACATTCAGATGCATTGATAGAGCCTCCTGCTCCCTGTCCTGTAGTATTTCTCTTCTCAGATTTTTCTTTGTTGCTCCATCATGACCAAGACAGTTGTCCATATGAAAACATAACTAGTCAGTCATGGAGATATCTGCCTAAGATTTTCAAGTGACATTAAAAACAAACAAAATAAAAACAAAGCAAAACAGCAACAAAATACTTAAGTAGCCAAGCCAAACAATCAGAAAGCTAGAAAGGACTCCACACCACAATTGCAGTGTGACTGCTCATAACCAAGTGTCCTCTTAGCAGGTTGGAGCTAATTGTTATGTGATTAAAAGTGAATGTCATTCATTATATAACTATGAGCTGTTCAAATTTGATTTTACTACCATACATGATGAAACCAGGGATGTTAAAAATAGCTATTGGTGTGGTGGCCCATGCCTGAAATCCCAGAACTCTGGGAGGCTGAGGTAGGAATATCACGAGTTCCAGCCCAGTCTGGCTGACTTAGTGACTTAGTGAGACCTTGTCTCAAAATTAAGAATAAAAGAAATAATAAACTGGTGATGTAACTCGGTTTGAAGGCCCCCCATCCCTAGTTCTATTACTACTACTACTACTACTACTATACTAATAATAATAATAATAATTGTTGGAAGAAGTAAAATTCCAGTGAATAAACAATTCACAAGAACTTGACTCAAGTTGGATACTCAGGGTGTTTGTCTCTACTACTCTCAGAATTCTTTGCAGCAAATCCACATATGACTTTCTGTGCATCTAGGTAACAACTGTGAAAGACCCAAATGGCCTGATTAGCAATAAATGAAATGGTTTGCAGTATTATCCTTTCTAAGGGACAGGCTTTTCAAATGCTGTTAAGCCCTTGAAACAAATGACTTCAAAGCCATGGCAGTCTTTGCAGAGGAACCAGGTTCTTACAAATTCACGTCAGGAAACTGGGTACAGGGCTGACCCACCTACTCTAAAGCTGTTCCTGTGGGAGGAATTGTCTCAGTGCATTTGAGAATCTGCCTCAAGTGTAAGTGAAAAGGGGAGAATGAAGGACTATTGCCTTTGATGAGGAAATATCATCTGAAAGCTTGTGAATAGGTGATTACTGTAATATACATGGTCCTCAAAACTGTATCTGTCATATTTAGCTAATGGATGGAAGCATGAAAAACTTGGGAAATATCAAAGCTTAACATTTTTCCAGTAACATTAATTCACTTACCCTGTACATTATTTTTTTTAGATTGTTCATTAAGCTGTTTAAAATAGCTTTATACAGAATACAAGAAATGTAGCTGCTTGTATGTGATGAAGAGTCTTTTGGTCTTTGTATCTCCTAAGTATTTTCCTTAATATAAGTTTCTACTTGAATATTTAATTAACATAGCATTTTGCATATTATTTTCCTTGTAATGTTTTTTGTTTTACAAGAAGTATGACTGGAGTAAAGGAACTCCCAGTATTTAATAATGTTGCATTTAAATATTCTGTGTAGATATTCAGGTGAACAGAGTGAAGTAGCTGTGGGAGGGGAAGGTACAGGTCACCATCTTCTTGCTTCTGTGAATTTACACGATTCTTTTTAACTGAGGGTACCTGTACGCGACGGGTGTGGTAAGTGTATGACAGGACACCATTTCTCTCTTCCTTGGTGTTAGTCACCCCCTGAGATCCTCTTTTTTACACAGAGTTCATAGATTACCCAGAAACTTCCCTAAGCAAAGCCCTCTAACTGGACATGGCTGCACCATCTCTGTCTTCTTCATCAGAACCCAACCCTGTAACAGTCATTAACATTAGTCAGTGTCTTGTTCTCTGCAAGATGGTGGTGGATAAATGCCACAGAAATCAGGACTTTCACAAAAACTCAATGTAATATTTACGTCTCATATTTACAATCACCGAGTGTGTGGTAAATAGGTCAAACTGACTTACAGATACTTGACAGTGACTCAAACATTACTTTGCTTTGTTTCCTGCATCTTCTCCTCTCTACTCCACCCACACACAAAGGGATTCCTAGAAAAGAAACTCAATATGCATAAAGGATTGGATTACTTTTCTTCATAATGTGTTGGGCATAGAGAAGTCTTTATTGCACATCATAATCTGTAGCTTCCCAACACATTCTAATCATATGGGCATGCAGTGGATTTTTATAATTCTCCTTAAAAGTAAAAATTTGATGCAGCAACAAAAATGTATTTTGCACAATTCCTGATGTAAGGTTCAGTGTAATTGAGTTGAATCTCACTTTGTGAAGCAGGGCTCGCATATCTGCCATCCACTGACATGACAGAAAGGAAAACCAGTATCTTTAACACATTCAGTCAAATACTTGAGCACAGCCTTAGGTTCTTGGAGCTGGGAAGGGCACCCTGTGTTAGACTGAGTTCTGCTCAGGCTAAGATTGCCTGACAACTGAGACCTCCAAGGGAAATGCTGTCAGGATGCTTGCTTGTCCTTTGTCAGGACAAATACAGATATTAGACTTAGGAAAGATGAGCCAATTGCTTAAATAAAATTTGAGAAGAAATACAACCTGTACTTACAGGGACAGTGCTAATCATGTTACACGTGAGGCCCAACTTCTATTAGCAGTTTGGAATTCTCACTGCGTTTCCTCCCACACAAATACATAAATTGAAGGGTTAAAAGTTTCAATTAAATATGAAAAAATAATTTATTTTCATTTTCAAAGGAAACCTTGATTTAAGATCTCCAGCCTCTTTGGTGACTCCAAGGAAGAGACACAAAGATTCGTTTCCAGAGATAACACTTGTTTACTGTGAAAGCTCTAGCAACCTGGGCTAAAGATCACTCCTCTTTAGGCAAGCTTCACAATGAATTTGTGTGCACCAAAGACCCCCTCCTTCTCCTTTCTCACTGATATGCTTTCTTGCAAACATTGTGGGAACTCGTTTTCAATCTCAGTATCCCTTGTGTGCAGCATAATCCAAGCACAGGAGTATATGGTAGAGGGCATGTGTGAGTAATTTATGTGTGTATGCCACTTACAACCGCATTTCTCTACTTCATTTTACTTATATATGTATAATTGGCTGTCTTTGTGTGTGTGCACATTATTTGTGTGCAGTGGAAACATATTGACAATTAAAGTTTGCATAGTCATGCATTCATTATTCAACCTAGCTTTTTAATGAAAGCAATGAAGTCAACCATTATGTTTCATTCCAACAGATTTGAGATTTTCTTACTTTTTAATTTTTTGTTTTGCAGAAATTTATTTACTTTCATTTGCCATTACAGTTGATTTTAATACCATATATGCTGAAAGTATACTCATTGTGTATAAAACATATATTAATAGTTTAAATGGAAAGATAATCCACGAGACCGGATGCAAAATAGCAGTGTTGTGTCCGAATCCTGCCCATCCCACTCCAGGTCCACTGCCAAGAAGCAATGAATTTTAACATTTTTAACAATTTCTTTTGGAATTGATTTCTGTAGTATAACATGATCATGCTGATTTCTTCAGCTTTTTATTTTTCAACATTACTTTTTGACTTTCAAGAAAGTGAAATGAGGATTGAATTCATTTTCTGGGTGAACACACACTCACATTCATATTAGCCATCCTCCATCCCCTCCGTGGTAATAATTTCACAGTTTTTAGTGGAATCTATATGCAGTGTTTGTTATGAACATTGTGTAATTATTATTTTACTAGAGATTTCATTGTGACTCTGCTTCTTTCTTCTGCAATATTTTGTATTTTCCCCCAATTAATTATCATTTTCTTGTTTTTTAGCTATGGCCTTAAAACAGTCTCACAGATTTCAAACTACCTCCCAAATGGTCAAACACAGAGGAACACTCACTCTGCTTTGATTTGTCTTGCTTGTTTGTTTGTTGGAGAATGTTCCTATTCAACCATGTCCTCCTTGGCTCCCATGCAAGCACTGCTTTCCAGACCTGTCACGGGTGCATCACCTGAGATGAATGTGCCTTCCCGTGTTTGATCTCCGTTTCCCTGGTTCTCAGTCCCCAGGCCATCTTTTCTTGGGTTCCCTTCTTGTGTGGCAGTAGAGTACTCTCTAATCCTGAGGAAATGTTCACAAGGAAAAATAAGATGTTGACATCTTGCTATTCCTCACTGTATCTTTATCTTCCCATATGATTAGTTCAACTGAACAAGAATCTAGATGGAAATCAAAGGTGTTTCTCTTCTAACTTTCAAATGACTCCTTTTTACTTTAGTGTTTCCATGAAAGAAATTGCTGCCTAAATTCCAATCCTTGATACAAGAGTTATTTCTTCTCTCTGAAAAGTCTCTGGGTCATTTTCTGGTGTTTTCTGTTCACTATGGACGTATTTCCACTCGTTGCTATGACTTGTTCTTGAGGTCTTTCAATGTTGAGATTTATTTTTCTGGCTTTAGGAAAATACATTAATATTTTGGTAATATCTACTCTGTTTTCTAGTTTGCCTTGGCCCTGTGCATTGATCCTCAACATTCACTATTTCTTTTGCTTTTCATACTTTGTCATTCTTCTTGTTTTCTCAGCTTTTTGAAGGACTTCTCACTCTATGAAGGTTCTATACCTTCTGTCTCTCTTCCTTTCACTCCTATCCATTTGCATATTAATTACAGGCTTTCTCCATTCTTCCTGATTTTGCACTTTCCTCAAGTTTCCTTCCTTCCTTCTTTTTTTCCTTTCCTCCCTTTATCCTTCCTTTTTGCTTCTTTCTTTGCTTCCTGTTTTCTTTGTCTCTCTCTCTCTCTCTTCCTGTTGGTATATGCTCATCTCTAATTTTCATGTTAAATCCGGTGACAAATATCAGGTGACCCTCATTTCTCCATTTATATTTAAAAATAAGGCACTAAAATCTGGTTATACATGGATAGCACTGATATATTAGTAGCCTGAATAAACAGATTAATGGGTGGGGACTTTTTGAGTACCATCAAGATGGAGATCTTATCTCAAAATTGCTGTCTCTCTTTCCTTTCTCTCCCTCTCTCTGTCAGGACTTAGTCCATTTCTTTTCTTTTCTTTTTTTTTTTGTACCAGGGATCGAACTCAGGATCTTGTGCTTGCAAGGCAGACCTGGTGCCACTGAGCTAAATCCCCCATTTCTTTTTAACAAGGTACACGCAAATAACACAATATTGATCTCCATAAATAATTTATTGATATTGTTTAATTTTACTCGTACTTTAAAGTAAAAAGATCTTCACATGTTTAGTTCTGAAATTGGGGTGGGGGAACATCTCAAATGGTAAACTGGGAAAGGAAATTTATAATTTGTCAAAACCTTCATGGCAGAATTTTAACAAAAAAGTGCTGTTCATAAGATAGGAACAGCTGGGATTCTATTGGAAATAACTGGTTGCTTTTGTCTTCATGGTTTTCTCATTTGATTCATGAGGGCTAATGTGAAGCAATCTTGGTGAAGTTTTCAAATAACCAAAGGCTTTAACTTGTGTAACTCTTTTAATTGTGCACACCAGTTTCTTTCTTGTTCCCCAGTGCTGGGAGCTGCTGGCAGAAGAAAAAACAAACAAATAAAAATTCAGCATTTTCTTCAGTACTACAGAGTCTGGAAGTCAAGACCACTCAGAGTTCTAATTCTAGTAATTTATTAAATGGAACTGGCCTCATGACCTCAGACAGGAGCACTGTGATTAAAAACAAAACAACAAAAAAATGAACAGTGCACTCACTACTCACCCCTAACAGCTGGCCTGAGATTGATATCTGCCATTCCAGCCTTCATTAAGGTATCAGGTAATGAGGGCTGGTAAAGGATTTAGCGATCCAAGAATAAAGCTTTCTGTAATACGAAGCTGTCAGAATGCTTAAAAAAATTGACCATGGAACATTGTTATCAATAAGAACTTTTTTGTGAAACATGATAAGCAAGTGTATATTAGCATATTCCAACAATAGGTTGGTCACCAACAAGGTGATATATCAAGACAGAGATGGATCAAGTTATTTGTGCCATTTCCGTCCCAGTGAGGGAAAGAAAATATCTGTAACTGTTACGTCAAAGCACTAAACCTTGTTCTTTTATCTCAATGTGAAAACACTTTTAATCGGTCAAGATCAAAAAGCATTTAAAAAGCCATGAGAAAAACTGAAAATACAATCTTCCCAGATCATTTCTGAACACCCCCTGCAACACAAAACATGTATATTAACAGAGAAATAATAACAAGGAATAAATAGCACAAAATTAAAAAGTAAACTAAAAGCTCATTTTGATATGATCTAAAATAACAGGGACTTCTTTAAGATAGTTAATATTTATAACACACAAGACAAATGAAAGACAATTTCAAAATGATTCTGTATAGAAGGATCTACTTTGGACCTCCTTTTCTAAGTTTCTTACTTTAAATCTTTATTTGATGGTTTTTACATTACTACTGAATAAATTATAAAAGAGTTGAGGTTGAGGGAAGAGGAATATAGGCAGCTCCTGCCAGGTGAAAATCAATTAGAAAAAGAAAATAAAGTCTTTGAATTAATAATTTAGGGATCTGGAAAACTGGAAAACTCATTTGCAACAATTTTATTTTGTGTAGCTTTTCAAGCACATGATGCTCAGTAATTGGCAGGCTGCAACCACAGAAACCGATAAAAATCAATGCTTTTTCTCGAAGGCTATGCGTTGTAAGCAGCAGCACTACTTTCTTGGGAAAAGGGGAATCCCTGCCTTCTTTGTAGGCTTACATCAGAAGTTCCAGGACTTTCAGATGTCATCAGTAAGAAAGTTAAATCAGACAATGGCAAGGAAATATTTGTGTGTAAGCAGTAAAAGGAGCATATGCAGAATTACCAATATTTCTTTTCACAATAGAAATTTCAAACAGAACAAAATCGCTTCATTCATTTCATTATAAGGAGGAGTGCAATAAAATCCAAACCAAAAAAAAGAGTTCTTTAAATTTTAAAAAATTTAATTAAATTTTAAAAGTGTCTTGCTTTAGGTAGCTTAAATTAAATTTATATATATATTTAGTGTATGAATATATGGTGTGTGTGTGTGTATATATATATTATATATATTTATATATATGTATATAATATATTTTTTTAACTCCATGATCTTTCAGTTTCAGTGATCCAGCAGTGGATACGGTAGGAAAGCTTGTGAACCACGGATTGACATTGCTGAGGTGTCTGAAATACGTACCTGAAAGTCTTTTTTTTTTCCCAATATAGCTAAGTATTAGAGCTGAAAGATAGCTTAGAAATTACTTTGCTAAATTATCTGTTTTGCAGTAAGGGAGTGAAGGCTTGCGCTTGGGTGGGTGTCCCAGCTCATGAGAGGCGGCTGGGATAGACTAGTTCTCTTCAGCAGTAGCACAATGCACTGTGTGACACCACCAATCCCAACCTCTCTTGCCGGGTTGCTGACCTCTTGGCACAGTCATGCAGGGTGTGGAGGCACTTAAGGGAAGGGTCATTTATGTTGAAAGAGTTTCATCATCAAGAAGTATTTATTGAGTATCTACTCAGAGCATGACCCAGTGGGTGAGGAGAGAGACTTTTCTCTCAAGTTGTGTATAAACAACATGTTCTGCAAGCCAGGTTAAGTGCATACACATGCAATGTATAGGATTTAACATTTCATGAACAGGCACAGACAACAAATATCCATCCACCCCACCGGGCGGAAGATACAGTTATGTTTCTAAGGAACATTTACAGAAAGCAAGGTTCCCACATGTAGTTTGGTTTTGGGGCTTAGAATTTGTGCCTAAGAAATAAAAAGCTTGAACCCTGATAGACCTCTCACAGATCTTTGATAGGACCTTCCACGATTTTAGTGTCACAAGACAAAAACTCAGGGAGAGGGGGATTTTCGAAGAAAGAGGAGGATGAGCAACGAAATATATAACACCCCCTTTTTCATTCTCATTAATGTTGCAACCTTCACTATTAAGTATGCTCTTGACCTTGTGGGAAAAAGTCTAGAAGCAAATTTCTCGTTTGCTGGCCTCTTCCTGGGCCTCTGTGTGACATACTGTCGCTCAGACAAGTACTGTTCTTAATGGGTTTATGGGAAAGGCTTGGCCTGCCTTTCCATCTGCACCTTCTGCTGGCTCCCTCCGAAAGCGCTAGTGTGCCATACGACATTCCCTTGAATTATTTAGATTGGTAAATCTTTCTGCATCTCACATCTTTAGTCCATCTGTTAGCCAGAGCTTTGCCTTTATAGGAAGTGTCCTTTATGCATGCTGGCATCTGTCAGCAGTACACTTCCCTCTTTTATTCATGATCTTCTATGGGAGAGGGTACAAAATGCAGAAACACCACATGCTGGTATGCATTTATTTTAATGGAAGATTACATGACTAGGGTGCTGGTTTTATTACCTTGCTCCACATGCATCCATTCATCACCTGGCAGCCCCTCACCCAGCCTGTTTGGAGGTGCTGGCCCTCCTGCAGCCTCCTGGTCCCGCTTTACACAGGAAATGGATTTGATGAGGGAGAGTACATTGCTCCTTTAACAAAAGATAAAGGGTCACAAGAGAAAAACTTATATATAATGAAACAATCAAAGCCAGGGGAAGGGGAAGGGAAAGGCTTGACCTTAGACTATAACTGGATGCAAACATGGAATTACTTAGACAAAGCACTAGACACGTTAAGACACAAATATTTCTGTGTGCACCACATTCTAGCCGAACATATTTTCCCTGAAAATCATGCTCCTAACCTTATCCTTATTTTACTTTTCATTCTGGGATAACTTAAAATCATACAGAGGTATTCTTATTGATTTTTTTAAATACCAGAAACACTTTTGTAATAATCGAAGTTACAATTTAAGTGCAGTCTGGTAAAAAATTATTCAAATTTTATTGTTGATCTAAAAATAATCTATATAAGAAAACTCTAAATAAGGTGATTATATGTCCTGATTGCCTGAAATATTCATGGTTTGTGTCTATTTTGCATCAATCAATACCTGACTTATTATTTTTATCACTCTCTTTCCCTCACAAAAGTGTGCTGTGATGTGCATGATAACTATGGTCCCCTACTGCGAAATCATGTGGACAACCACTGTCTATCTGACCTCTGCTAATAGGGTGTCATTGCCCATGTTAGTGATACTGCCCACTTTTCTGACTGGTGCCATATCATCCTACTTTACCGTATAAATGATGGGAAGGTGCCAGAAGAGGTGGGGGCCATAATAATCTATATTTAGAAGATACATTCACCTTCTGACTATGGTTTGTTTGTTGATATATAGCATTCATTCATTCACTTAATAAATATGTAATGAATGTCTGCTATGTATTATAAACTAGATGCTGGATAAATGCAAGACAAATGCTTTCTTTTTTGAAACTTCCACTCATAGAAAGTTAGTGAGATTATATTCTTATTGAGAGCCAGCTGTGGTTTGTTCTAAATATTTGTATTGATAAGGATGTACAGTGTTTTCTTATCACAGAGCACACAGATTTTTTTCAATTGAAACAGATAAGCAAACAAAAGATGACAATAAGGACAGTGAAAAACAAGCTCCAGTGTGTGGAAATACTGCAAAAAGGCTCCTCTTATATGTGGACTTAAAGGAAGGTCCACTGTGTCTAAAGCCACGTGAAAGATGAAGACTGGGGTTCTGACATTTGTTATGGGGACCTGTGGAAAAATTGGGAAGTGATAAAAATAGATATGTTCTTACCCTGACAGGACAGGCAAAGATTATCAGGCATTTTATTGGAGGAAAAAACATAGGAGGAAGAAAAACAAATCTAGACTTCTGTGAAGTAATCAAATGAGAAGCTGAAGAGTAGAGATTTGCAACTATAGTATACTGAAATTTTTCTGTTTTATCTTACAATTCTTCCTTTGTATTTTTGACGGTTACTACTGTATTTTTAATTTTCTAAAGCTTTTTCTTGCTTACTGACTCTTCAGTTTTTAATTTATCGTCTTCAAGGTTTATTAATGCAATACAGTTTCTCATCTCTCTGAGGATATTGACTAAAACTGGGCTGTTAAAAGCTTTCTTGTGATTGTCTTTGCTTCCTATGTGTCAGTTTTGCATACTTGTTGATTTTCATCCTGTGTTTAATGTTAGATGCATTTTATAAAATTTAAGGTGACCTTTGGCAGTCCACATGACAGTTAAGCTACACTGTCAATTCGGTAAGCCTGAGAGCCGCCTAGGGAATTAGCAAAGCACACTTCTTGCAGGTCTAGGTGGACCCTAGACCTGTGACCTTGGGTACCACATCTAGTCCCTAGCCCTTCCTCTCTGGCAGTGGTCCTCTACTGTGTTTCCTAGACACCATGGAGTGAACAGCTCTGTTCCACCATGCCCTTCCTCCATGTCGTTCCTACCTTGGAGCCAAATGAGCATGATTGAAACCTCTGAAATGGTAAGTAAAAATAAATCTCTCCTTTAAAGTGGGCAGCTGGGATTTTGTTCATTTGTAAGTGAGAGTTCTTGGAAGGTCTATGTACCTGGGAAGGGGTTGACGACTATTGTGATTCACAGTATGGAGATTCCATTCGGTTCCTAGACCGGGAGCATGCAATCTCCTGCCTGGAGGACCAAGATGTCTGAGCTCTGAAACGTGAAGGGACTGGAAAGCTGGAGGCTCTCCTGATTCAGAGTGAATACTTTCACTTAATCCCCTTTCTCAGTGAGCCACATTCTCCTTTCTCTGCTAGGTCTCACATTTCCTTACCTAGAAACTCTGTTTCATTTTCTTCAAATAGTAAAGCATTTATCTCCTGTCAGGTTGGGGAAGAAAGTAATGACCTATAGGAGAAGGGTGGAGGAGGACATGAGCAGTGCACTGGCTTTCAGTTTTACTCTGAAGTATCTTTTGATTTCAATTCCTTCCATCTCCACCTCCAGGAGTAAGGAATGTCTCCACTTTCCAAAACTTTCTAAGGTTCTAAAGTTTCACTTGAGTGGCTTCTTCTTTACTCCTGCAGTGAAGACTAGAGTTTGGATATTTTTACTCTGCTGAGTGAATCACAAAGTAGTTCATCGGCTTTCTCTTTCCAACATGCTGTCTATGTCTTTCATCTAGTGCCATGTTTTTCTCTCTTTTTGAGTTAATAGATCTGTACTTTATTTTTTAAAATTCTACGTAATTGTAGTGGAAGGAGCAGAGATAAAAATTTGTGATCTGTTTTCTAGCTTAAATGGATATTCTCTCCTCTCTCTTCCAAGAAAAAGATTTCTGGTTAGTTTTTCAAGTCTTCATATGAAAAGATATCAAGCTCTCTTGCTATGCTGAATGGCCTTTTATAGCATAATCCATTACTTTTTGGCTTGTTTAAACTCCCATTTTTATAATAAATGGGAAATATAAGATCAATAGATGTAAGGATTCTTTTTTGTTTATACATAGTAAAGTGACAATAAAGAAATGATGTATTCTATGGCCCTAGTGAATTAAGATGATTACGATATTGTTAAGGTTTGGATTTCAATAAGCCAGGAGATTTGCCAGAAATTATTGAGAAGAAAAAAACTACTGTTCCTTATTAGTCCTGCTAAGTGAATCCTTAACTCAGTAAATTGGCTTAGTTTTCTGGAAGGTGATATAAAAAGGAAGATCCCCACATTTCTCCACTCTACCGATAGTCCATTTGAGCAGGCATGATTATGTGATGGAGAAATCTAAACAAAGGATAGCTCTCAGCCCTGAGCATCACGGCCTCCCTCCTGGGTTTCCAGCCTGGAAAGGTGCCCAGGATATCACCTCAGAAGGACCTATACTTTTTTACCCTCTGCTGTCATTATATTAAAATTTTTAATCTGAATTTTTTAATAAGAAGGCTCATGTTTTCATTTTGTACTGAGCTACTCAGTTTACATAGTCAGCTCTGCTAGATGAGCTAAATAAATACCTTGTAGATGAGAAAGCCTACCTTACCCTGGTCTCCCCATTCTGAGAAAACAGGGTTGATCATAGAAGCTATCAAAGCTTAGAAACCTTTATAACAAGGCAACAGAAGATTACTGTGCAGATTGCCAACACATGTATTCAGATTTCAGGCAGGCAACTTAAATGTAGGAAGGGGCTATTACAGCAGACAAGTAGAAATCACATGTTCTCTCTAAAGATATTCGAATTCAACTTACAAAACATTGCTGCATTGGACAGAAAATATTGGTGAATCCCTAGTTTCCAACCATGCTTTCTTGCATCCAGCATGCTACTGCAAATGCATTCCCTCCCCAAGGACAACAGGTCATCTTGAGCAGTTTGTTCAGAACCACAGATTTTCTCAGTCAAACCAGTATGTCAGAATGGTTGGCATCATTTTTAAAAGTTATCCTTCCATTGCTTCGCAGAGATATAAATGTATATTTTACACATAGGACACATATTTGGCACTAGACTTTGCGCTGAATCCTCCTGTTTCCTTTCCTTTGAGCAGTCTCACCCTTGTCATTCATGCTATATTTGATATTTGCTGTAATATGATTAAATAATTGTGGCAAGGGTAACATTCCCTGAGCAGATGGTTGAACATTTAGGGCGAGCCTGTAACCCAGTAAATGAGAGCACTGCAGTGAGTACAGAGGAATCTGAACAGAAATTTGTGTGTGTGTGTGTGTGTGCGTGCATGCACACTCCCCAAATACAAGATTCATCAAAATGGTTAGAAAACATGGCTCAGTCCCAACACTATTACAAGAGACTCCTGAAGGTAGAGAAATTATGACTTCAGCAACTGAACATTTTACCTATAATTTCTGAGTTATATATAAACTGTATGAAGACTGATAGAGGCACATTCATTAGTAAGTAACTCCTGCCCCAATTTTCAACTGACTTGTTAGACTTCACCGCATATTTAAGTGCACACATATATGAAAATTAAGATAATTAGCATGATCTTTGGTCTCTCAGAAACAAACAAGGCCTTATGGGCTGCCTGGAAAAGTGCCATCTTCTGTGCCTAAATATGCAAGATATTAAAGGCATAGGCAAAAAATGGAAGAGCTAGATCAAATTCTTCTTCTATGTGTACCATGGAGATTTGCATACATCACTTTATTTTTCTAAGCCTCTTTTCCTTATTTATAAATGGGATCTTCATAGCTATTTTAGTTTTTTTTGCAGTGATTAGTTGAGATAAAGGTCCTTCCTCTCCCTGAATTTGGAGGGCATTTATAGTTCACAGAACACAGATTGGTAAACTCCAGTTTAGAAATGAAGCTAACAATGACTTTTCTCTGATAAAATAAAGAGAGTGTCTATGAGGGGAAAACGCCAATGTCCATTTCTATCCACATAAATCCCCCTAGTCTGAGAATATGTAATTTCCCTAAAATGGGACAGTTCTCAAAGAAAGAGAATATCAATTTACTTTGGTTAAGGGCAGAAGATAAAGAAAACTAGATGTCATAATCCTTAATCCTATAGGGTCTTTGAAGCTCAAAAATGTAGGATTTGGAGCTGATATATATATATATATATATATATATATATATAGAGAGAGAGAGAGAGAGAGAAGAGAGAGAGAGAGAGAGACTGAATTTCTCGAGCACAGACCAGGAGTCCTATGAAATTACTTAATTAAGTAATTCATTCTAAGGTTCATTTCTAAGGGATATTGACATTGACGATGCCATTTGGATCACATAAACCTGAACCACCATGTGTCAAGCCATTCCCGCTCCCTGCTTTTGCATAGTGACAGTGCTGCTGAACTTTCACTTGCTCCAGTAATGTCTCTAAAATGTAAGTGAATTTATCTTTAAGAAATTAAGCACTCTGAAAAGACCTTGGTGTCTAGGATCCATAAGAAATTTTGTGAGGATACGTGGGTTCTACAAGTGAGAGGGACATGAAAGCATTTAGCACACTATTTCCAATTGATCTTTCTCTCAAAAGTTTGAAAATGTGAATGAGGCTGCCTAGGATATTCGAGCTTGGCCCTGAAACTTGTGACTGCTACCTTAGGAGGAAAAGACTTCTAGGTATGATAAGTTAAGGGCTTAAGATAGGTAGATGATTCTGTATCATCGAGTAGATGTCCCCAGTAAAGACAAAATGTCTTGACTCCTAAGCCCTTCTTCACATCATTCCACCTCTGCATCTTTTGTGGCAGTAAGAAGCTAATATACACGTGGACATTTGTTTCATTAATTTTTGTCTCCTAAAATTAGCAATACATAGTTTATCATGATAACTAAAATATTTCTAGTATTGATTATGTGCTAGGCACTAAATTAAGTATAAAATTTCCATACATTATTTTATCTGGCTGACAATACTTTCAGGTTAATATTACTATCATATTATAACTAGAAAGAATAATGAGGTTAATAATTGCTAAGCAACTTTCCCAAGATCAGAGTTAACAGTTTCCTGGCTTTATTGTTTTGTACTGTCATACTTTAACTGCTTAAATGTGGTCTTTTTGAAGATCAAGATTGTGTCTTAACCTCTTGTGTTAGTGTTCATCTTAGTCCCTGAAGTGAAAGTAAAAATAACATGAAAATAAAACTGAGACCCTCTGAATCCATAATGTCAGTCAATGAAAAGTAATTTTTATACATAAAGTTAATTTACACCCATCTGTTCAAATTCTACTAAATATATAGGGGAAGATACATCTGATTTCCCTCAATCCCTTTTGCTGTATTATCTTCTGTCTTGCAACTGTGGTCATAGGAACACTCAACTGTGAAACTGAGTGCACAGTCTCTCATTTTTATTTATCCTCTCTCTCTCTCTCTCTCTCTCTCTCTCTCTCTCTCTCTCTCTCTGATTCAGTCAGAGGAAGTAGATTATTTTGCAGGAGATATGTCATCCAGAAGCTGAGAGATTCTGGTATTTTATTAGATGCTGATGGTGTTAGATTTAAAGTTGACACCAAAGCCTAATTAAACATTATGCCAGTGCAACATATTCTGCAAATTAAGACACAACACATTTACAGAGCCAGTCTGGGAGGAGTTAAATAGGAAGCTGTCAATGTGCAAAAGACCTGTTAAATGCCTTAAATACAAATTTTAAATTTAAAATGTAAATGGGTTGAAGCTTTCTCTTTTTTCAAATTAGAAAGAAAAATTAAATGGAGTAGAGAGTTTTCTTTTTTCTTCACTAATCATTGAGTTTTGAGTCTATTTGCAACCATAGTGTATCATAGCAGTGCTAGAAATGGGAAGAAGAACTAGTCTACAGCTACCAGTTCACTTTTGGCTCCTCACTAACTGAATGAAAAGCAGAAAGCAAAACCAAGCCCATTAATGTTAACAAGTCAACATATGTATTGAAAATGAAAACACCTTTTCAGATGAGACAGGCAGGACCACAGCACTCTTCTGAAGCACACAGCTGTGGAAAAGTTATACTTGACATCACCAAATTGAGATGGGTGGAGTGCTAGAGAAAGCCAGAAGGTTGTGAAATGGAGGTAATGGATGCCAGAGCAGGGAGCCAGGAAACAGAGCTGAGTATATTCTTGTGACTAACTGAGTATAAGAGAGTAGGCACAGGAAAAAGTGATGCAAGAGGTGGCTAGATTTGGTCATCTGCTCTGCATTGATGAATCTCATCTCAACCCAACTTCTATCACCATCAATTATGTTTGATGGTAAGAGCCATCAGAGAGTGGGATGAGGTTCCATCCCACTACTCCTGAGTGTAATTACCTCTCTGTACTTAGCATTTCTCAGTCCCTTCTGTTTTTCTTTCAAATGTTGCTTCCACCCAGCGAACACCAAGTTTTCCTATGTATCTCCTCTAGGTAAATAAACCCAAATAAAAAGTCACTTTCTGAAAGAGTTTGTATTTGAGACGAGAAAGAAGATCCAACCATACACTTTAACAGCAGCGCTTCCAAATGATGATGCTTCAATAGAGTGGAGTCTCCACTCATGAATGTAAATGGAGTGGGTTAGGGAGGAAGTATCTGTGAAAACCTTACTAAGCCACATGTCAGGGTGGAACTTAAAATAAAATGGACTTTATGATTGTGGAACCTAGATGAGATAAGATATAAACTTAAGTAATATGTGAAAAAGAACAATTGAAAAAGTATTTAGAAGAATTTAAAAGATTAATGTAGAATATGTTATATCTACGAGGTATGATGTACATGGTGAATGTTTAAATGAAAAATTTAGACACATTGCCATTGATGACCCTCAAAATACTCAAAAAATTCCTCCTCATTTTTGACTCTATTCAAATTGTTCTTGACTTTTTCTGTAATAAGGGCTTTTTTAAAAAGTCAAACATTCACTGCATTTTTCAATCATCTCTTGTATTCATTCAGCCAGAAGAAAAAATAACTTGATCACTTTCTTTTCTGAATTTCATTGATTGTAGACATTTTATAAGGTTTCTCAAGGGGATAATGTTGGTAGCTTGACTACTTTCAATTTTTAATCACTTTGATTTTAGTACGAAAGCAGATTGGGAGGCAAAGATCTGACTGAAAAACTAATTCAGAAAATAGGATAGAGCTGGTTTTAGAAATCTTGTCATTGTATCTTTAAAATTGCCCAAAGCTTGCAACTTCTTCAGAAAGGACTTCCATAGACTTAGACAAAGCCCCATGCTAAGAATCAATCATTTTTTTGTTTCTATTAAAATTCAGTACCCAACATAGGTATAATAATCAGATAAGTAGATAAAGTATATACTAGAATGCACATAGGCATACACATGCACATACACACACACACACACACACACACACACACAGGGTTCTCTACACCTAAGGAAGCTAACATTTTGAAGGGGAAGGTTGTGTATGCAAGAAAAAAAGTTTAGAGCAATAACATTTTATAATTAAAATATTAGATTGAATACAGTTCAATGCTGAAAACTTCAGTAAAACCAAAGTTGTGTGGATGGTAGAAATGGAAAAAATCAAAGCTGGAAAAGCATAATTGAAATTGGGTGAAAATTAAAAAATTTTAAATATATAAATACTACCATCTTAAAGACAATCTAATATTTTTATGATATATAGTCTAAAATCCAAAATTTAAAAAATGGAAAAGATTTATAAAAAGTAGGAGTTTTGTAAAAATTTGTCAAAGATTGTCTTTTTTGACACTGTCATCATTTTTTAAAACTTAGTATTAAATTATTTAAGTTTCTTAAAGTTATTATGTGGGAAAATATAATTTTAAAATTTATTTTGATCTTACATGTGGATTAAATACACTACACTATAATTGTTGGAAGTTGTAGTAATGGATTTGCTAACTGAAATAATTAAATGGTAATTGCTTAATAATGTCAAATTGTTTTCGACTGTGTACAATTATTAATTACATACAAAGAAGCATTGAATAGTTTATTGTTTTTTGGCAACTACAATGATTAAGTAAATTATTTAATAACATGCAATTAATTTGTTCTGTTCAGTGGTGAGATGATAACTGATTGAAAAGTAA